>NC_051155.1:84617674-84697673 GCF_013339745.2 Dermacentor silvarum | reverse complement strand
ACCAATATTGTTGAACTCGGCAAAGAGTTACATCTCGATGTTAGTGTCCGACAGGCCGCCATGGCGGAAAGAAACTACAGAAGGGAGCGTCACGTGGCAATCTTGAAGCCTAGTCATAAAAAAAATATAATGCAGAACTCGCGAAAAAATGCACTATAGTCACTGACAGACAAGCGGTAGTGCTTTGCGCATTGCAGATGTGCTGACATACGTGCGTGCGTCGGTGCGCCTGTTTAGTGCCGTGGAACGTTTACCGAAGGACGCCGTTCCCTCTGCCGTCCCTTTGTAAAAATAACGAGTTAACGTTACAGTTCCACCGAGCCTTAAGGAATGGTGGCATTCCTCGTTCCTCCAAAAGGAACTAGTTCCTGGAACGCCTTTCCGTACCAAAACTGCACCAAAGGAAATATATCGATTTCGCATAGCCACACGTACGCAGTTTGAAATGTCTCTGCCGAATTTCTTTTTTTTAACAGCGAAGCTGTTTAAGCCAGCCGTAATTTGTGGTGCGTATCAAGAAACTACCAAAAAAATAAATTAATAAACTTTCTTGCAGAGGTGGGTTTCGAGGCCGCGTACCTCCGGTCCCCAAAGCGAGCGTCGGAACCACTAGGCTATATAGCCACGCTGCCAGAACATGCATTTATGCTAACCATATGATTGCGTTCGAGCGTCGTCGTATTTTCCCACAGCTGGCGCGTTTGTACGCTCGTGCTCTGCGAGGTGAAGCGAGAGAGAGAGAGAGAGAGAGAGCGACGCATTCACGGAGCGGGTCTCCTCGAACGCGGTGTCGGTGTTGAAAGCTGCGCTGTGCAACGCGCAGTGTCGGCCGTAAGTCCGAGGACGCGCGAAAGAAATTATCGTCTACATGAGTAATAAGATGAAAAGTTCGCGCACTTCCGGAAAATGCTGGGCTACGATCACACAGCTTCGCTGTTTCAAGCGTTGCGCGGCCGAGTGCAAGGTTTTTTTATTAGCAATATGTGTGATATTATTGAACCAGAATACAATTTTTGTGGATGATTGTGTACTGTGTGCAAGGGCATCTAATGAGTCATTGTTTTATTGGCGGCAGACTTGAAGCGCGCTACAAAATGGTGTGTCACTAATAGCATGGCCCTAAACATAAATAATTATGTAGACATTAGCTTCACTACAAAAATGTTACAAAATCAGATATAAGTATTTGTTAAGCGGCCAGTTGAAATAAAAAAAATAATTCACCTGTGAAATATTTAGGTCTTATGCTGTCAGAGGATGGCTCTTGGTCATAACATCTCAATACCGTAGTTAGAAATGCCGGGCATGCCCTTCACTTGCAACAAAGTTTAAAACACATAAGTATTAACGTAAAAGAGCAGCGTAAAAAACAAATTTTACCAATGTTGGTGTAGGCATGCCCTGTGTTGAATGCGGTTTCTGATGTGCATATCAATGCAGCATTGGGTGAACGTTAAAGAACCCCAGGTGGACTAAAGTAATCCGGAGTCCCCCACCACGGCGTGCCTCATAATCAGATTGTGGTTTTGGCACGTAAAGCCCAACAATAATTTTTTTGCATATTATTTCTCTAGAAAAAGTCCAATTCGTCGCGACACTGTTCGACCTGGGGATATACAACTACTTTCTAAGTGTAAGAGGAAAAAATAACTTGACTGTATCCTTTTGCTTGAACAGGAAAGCAGGTTACGTCTTAAATTGTTTTACTCAATCTTTCATTATCATATTGACACGTATACATGTTTATCTTTCACCGGTGACCACTTTTCACCAGCTAACAAATGTTAAACGTAATCGCTAGGCACAGGACGCGCCTGCAGGTATCGGAAGTTTCTGGAACGTTATCGATGCTTCTATCCGTTGTCTCTTGTCACCGACGCTCATGTCATCTGATTGTATGAGCAACGCGAATTATCTAGAACTTTCTGGAAGACACGCGGGTACCACGGATTATTCTGGAACCTTCGATGACTCATGTATAAAAGCCGACGCGTTTCGCCGCTGATCAGATTTCGACGATCGCCGTCTGTATTCGCCGCTTTCGTTGTGCTTCGAGTGTAGCTTGATTTTGTGGGCCTGCAAGGGTTCGCCGTCAGCGCGCCACGTCCACAGCTTGGCGAGTGGTCACATGACATCGCCGACTACCTCGCCAGAGCCCAGTGGCAATCATGACGACCCTCACGCTCGCCGTCACCAGGCCGCTACATCTCGCCGCATCGCCGG
This sequence comes from Dermacentor silvarum, assembly GCF_013339745.2. NCBI lineage: Eukaryota > Metazoa > Arthropoda > Arachnida > Ixodida > Ixodidae > Dermacentor > Dermacentor silvarum. Next base: position 84,695,450 of record NC_051155.1, on the reverse strand, counting down.
CTGTATACCGGCCCAACCCGGGGCCGATCTCCTAGCCCTTACCCGGGAAACTAAAGGCAGCAACCGATGGAGGTGCGGTTGCTGTACGACGACGCAATGCTGAAGATACTCCGCCGCCGACGAACTAAATTCGCGAATCATCATGACGAGGTATCAGAATAGCGCCTGGCAAGAGCCTTGACGACAACACTTCGCCGCCGAAAGTAGACCTACCAACGCGACGTAGCAGCAGCGCAGCAAGCCGACGCAGCCGTGATCCGACGCCACGACTTAACCGTAACGCCAGACGATGGTCTACAGATCTAGACGTGCTATTCGATGGTCATAACGTCACCGCTCTCGTCGACACTGAAGCCGACTATTCTGTCTGCAGTGGCGAGTTCGCCGCCAAGTTGAAGAAGGTGAAAACGGCCTGGCAAGGACCCGATATCCGGACAGCGGGAGGCCACCTAATAACGCCGGCTGGAATCTGCACAGCGCGAGTCACGGTAAACAACCTCACTTACCCGGCGAGCTTCGTAATCCTGCAGCACGGCTCCAGGGATGTTATCCTAGGCATGGACTTTCTAAACCAACACGGTGCAGTAATCGACTTAAGGTCCAAGTCGATAACGCTTTCAACGCACAACGCGACACCACCGGATACAAACACCAGTTACCACGCCTTGAATGTGCTAGAAGAACAAGTCACCGTTCCGCCTCGCTCCAGCGTGATGATTTCCGTCGGTACCGAAGTTCCTACAGACATGGAGGGTGTCATCAAGGGCGATCATCACTTACTGCACGACCGTGAAATTTGCGTCGCTAGAGGCATAGGTGAGCTACATGAAGGCAAAGCAAGAGTGATGCTTACGAGCTTCAGCCACGAATACAAGCACATTAACAAACGCACCACGGTCGCCTACATCGACGAAATAGTACAATCCAGCGGTGCTTTCGCCTTCATGGATTCTAGTGCACCTGCAACGATGACTATAGTACCTGAACCAACTTTCGACGTCAATCAGAACCTTCCCAATCATAAGAAAGAATAGCTAAAAGCTCTGCTCCTGCAATACAAGGACTGCTTCTCGTCGTCGTCAAAAGTTCGACAAACCTCTGTTGCCAAGCACCGCATCATAACCGACGAATATGTCCGCCCACTCGGTCAGAGCCCCTACCGAGTTTCGGCGCGCGACCGCGAGGCCATAAGGCAACAAGTCGACGAAATGCTACGCGACGACATCATCCAGCCATCCAAGAGTCCGTGGGCGTCCCCCGTGGTGTTAGTAAAGAAGAAGGATGGAACGCTACGTTTCTGCGTCGATTATCGTCGCCTCAATAAAATCACGAAGAAGGACGTATACCCTCTCCCACGTATTGACGATGCCTTGGATCGACTCTACAACACAAAGTACTTTTTGTCAATGGACCTCAACACCGGCTACTGGCAAGTCGAAGTCGACGAGAGGGACCGGGAGAAGACTGCCTTTATAACACCAGACGGACTGTTCGAGTTCAAGGTCATGCCGTTTGGTCTTTGCTGGGCACCTGCGACTTTCCAACGCGTCATGGATAATGTACTGGCAGGCTTGAAGTGGCAGACTTGCCTCGGTCTATTTGGACGACGTCGTTTGCCTCAAGCTTCGAGGAACACCTCCGGCCCCTTCAAAAGTTCTTCAAGTTATCAAGACCTCCGGACTCACGTTAAAGCCAGAAAAGTGCCGCTTCGCATACGAGGAGCTCTTGTTTTTGGGCCACGTCATCAACAAGCCTGGAGTTTGCCCTGACCCACAGAAAACTGCGGCCATCGCTGACTTTCCTCCGCCCGCCGACAAGAAGGCAGTCCGTAGATTTCTTGGACTGCGCGCCTATTACAGGCGCTTCGTGAAGGACTTTTCACGGATCGCTGAGCCACTGACGTACCTCACGAAGGCCGACGTCGAGTTCAAGTGGGAGACGCCGCAAGTCGAAGCATTTGAAGAACTGAAGCGACGCCTGCAATCGCCGCCAATACTTGCACATTTCGACGAAAAAGCCGATACCGAAGTGCACACCGACGCAATCAGTGTAGGACTCAGCGCTGTGCTTATGCAGAGGACTGACGGACTAGAAAGGGTTGTAAGTTACGCTAGCCGGTCGCTGTCGAAGGCGGAAACAAATTATTCCACAACCGAAAAGGAATGCCTCGCCATCATCTGGGCTACATCAAAGTTTCGTCCCTACCTCTATGGCAGGCCCTTCAAAGTTGTCAGCGACCACCACGCCTTGTGTTGGCTAGCTAACTGGAAGGATCCTTCAGGTCGCCTCGCACAATGGAGTCTGACACTTCAAGCATTCGACATCACCGTCGTTTACAAGTCCGGGCGAAAGCACTCTGACGCCGACTGCTTGTCTCGCGCCCCCGTTGAACCGCCGCCACAGGACGACCAGGATGACGGCACTTTGTCGGGACCCATCAGTCTTTGTCTGCTTGTCTGGCGCCCCCGTCGAACCGCCGCCACAGGACGACCAGGATGATGACACTTTCTTGGGACCCAACAACAGCGAGCTGACCTGGAACTAATGAGCCTTGTAGACTGCCTGGAAGGCAAGACCGTCATTGCGCCCAAGGTGTTCAGGCGAGGATTGGCGTCGTTTTTCTTGCAAAACGACATTCTCTTAAAGACGAACTTCTCGACTTTTCGAGCCAACTACCTCCTCGTGGTACCCTCAGCATTGCGTCCAGAGGTTCTGCGAGCTCTCCATAGCGACCCAACGGCTGGACACCTCAGTTTTTCCCGCACGCTCGCGAGGATCCAAGAAAAATACTACTGGCCTCGCCTCTCTGCCGACGTCGCCCATTATGTAAGGACATGCCGCGACTCTCAGCGACGCAAAACACCGCCGACAAGGCCAGCCGGACTTCTACAGCCGATCGAGCCACCTCGCCGACTGTTACAGATGATCGGGATGGTCATACTGGGGCCTTTCCCGACGTCGAGGTCCGGGAATAAATGGATCGTCGTAGCTACGGAATACCTCACGCGCTACGCCGAAACAAAACCTTGCCCAAAGGCAGTGCCGCCGAGGTAGCCCGATTTTTCGTTGAGAACACCCTCCTGCGTCACGGCGCCGCAGAAGTCCTCGTCAACGACAGAGGTACAGCCTTTACGGCAGAACTAACTCAAGCCATCCTGCGATACAGCCACACAAGCCATCGCCGAACCACCGCCTACCACCCGCAGACGAATGGCCTCACCGAGCACCTAAATAAGACCATCGCCGACATGCTGGCAACGTACGTCGACGTCGAACACAAGACGTGGGATGCCATTCTTCCGCACGTGACCTTCGCATACAACACGGCCGTGCAAGAAACGACGCACGTGGCGCCGTTCAACCTGGTCTACGGAAGGAACCCGGCAACGACGCTTGACGCCATGCTACCAGACGTCACGGACGAAGAAAATCTCGACGTTGCCAGCTATTTGCAGCGTGCCGAAGAAGGCCGACAGCTCGCCCGCCTGCGCATCAAGAACCAGCAGAGGACCGATAGCCGACACTACAATCTTCGACGACGCTACGTCGAGGAACCAGCCCGGCGACCGTGTTTAGGTCTGGACTCCGATACGCCGACGAGGACTTAGCGAGAAACTGTTACGTCGCTATTTCGGACCATATAAGATCATCCGACGTATTGGCACACTGGACTATGAGGTCGTGCCAGACGGCATTTCGTAATCACAGCGGCGCCGGGCACGACGTGAAGTCATAGAGTTTCTCACTATAACACCTAGAGGGTAAACTGGCGCCACCGTCTATGCGATTTTCTTAAAGGGCGCCGTGCCCTCATGGGAATGACGGGATATGTGTCTGCGAGGCTTGTGTTGGCTGGTGTTGTACGAGGCTCCGTCTAAAACGTGTCTATATAGCTACACAAATAACGCATTCTTAAAATAAAATCTACATAAAAGGCTTTCATTCACCCATATTACATCTCTCAATAAAGTTTACTCACCTGCAATGCAGCATCAAGCGAAGAAAAGCAAGAACAGACGACAAGTTGTTCCAAAGCGAGCGAGAATCTTATCGTCTGCCCTCCAACTTTAGCGGCCAGCTGATACTTATTACGTTCCATAGAATTCTGCATTGAATAGTATGTCCTCAAAATTAAACAAAACATGTTTTTGTGTAATAATAAAGCTAAAGCAGTTATTTACGTGCTGTTTTAGCAGGAAATGAATCATTGTGACAGACGGAACGGTGCTAGCCAGGCGCTTCTTCAAGGCGTTCTGGCTCTCCAAGAACGATGCCAATCCGAAGTCACAATATACCGGCATTCCCATGGATACCACAGCGCAGCAGCGCCAGTTTTCCCTCTAGGTAATATAGTGAGAAACTCTACGCGTGAAGTCATCCACGTGGTGCGTCTTAGCCCTTTCTACGCCCGCTGACGAACTTCGGTACTTTGTTACTTTGTTATTGTTTGTTGTTTTTATTGCGATAGCAATTATATGGACACTTAAACCGGATTTCTGCCGTCGGCGTCGCCGTCGCCGTGAGGTTCCGTATAGATTCAAGGGCGATAAAATCGTCGCCGCGCGCCGTATGCGCGAGCGAAAGCGCGAGGGGGGGGGGGGACGCGCGCGCTATCACGGAGAGCGAACGCACGGCCGAAAGCAAACGCGACCGTCGCGCGAAAGGGCGTGGGGGTATGGGAGGGAGGGAGGCAGGGCGACGCTGTGCTCCGGCACCAAAGGCGTATCTTGCAATCGGGCGTAAGGGGAACTTGCCATTCTATCTCCCACGCGAAAGCAACAAAGCGGTAAGGCAGCGCGGGGAGGGAGGGGGGGGGGGGCGCAGCTTCTACTCTGCCAACAACTCCGTACTTTGCCCGGCTGTGGCCGTCGCCCGCACGGTCTCCTATCTCCACACGGCTCTGACCTTTGTATGCGCTGTGCATCCGCCGCTCAGTTTCCTTTGAAGCGATAGACCCTACGAACCTTGCCCGCTGCGGCGGCTGCGATTGCTGCCAACGTTTTGACAGTCGTTGTATGCGGTCATTCAGTGTGATCTATTCATGTTTGCTTGTGCGCGCTGACACCACGCTTGTTAATTCAGTTAGTAAGCGGATGTGTTCAAGTTTATGCAGCCGATAAAACTACTATCCCTACTCCGAATAGCTCTCTACTAATTTGCTATCGCAATTGATGCTTAGCCTTTCGGGCGAAACTGAGACTTTTTTTTCTCTCTCTGTACGCGTGGTTTTGTTTTCGCTTTCTTGTTTGTATCATCGGGACGATGGTTTTTAGGTATTTAAGGGGAGGGTATTGACACGTATATATGTTTATCTTTCACCGGTGACCGCTTTTCACCGGCTAAAAATGTTAAACGTTATCGCTAGGCACAGGACGCGCCTGCATGTAAGGGAAGTTTCTCGAACGTTATCTATGCTTCTATCCGTTGTCTTTTGTCACCGACGCTCATGTAATCTGATTGTATGAGAGACGCGAATTATCTAGATCTTTCTGGAAGAGATGCGGGTACCAGGGGTTATTCTGGGGCCTTCGATGACTCATGTATAAAAGCCGACGCGTTTCGCCGCTGATCAGATTTCGACGATCGCCGACTGTGTTCACCGCTTTCGTTGTGCTTTGAGTGTAGCTTGCTTTTGTGGGCACATGTTCGCCCAATAAAGAATCAGTTTCGTCATATACAGTTTTACGACTGTTTACTTCAGCGTCACTACTACGTGACAGTATGGGAATCTGCTGATCAGACTATCTGAAGTAGAGCACTGCACGGGCCGGTTTTTCAGGTCCGGGCCTGGCCCGCGCCCGAAAGTACCATTCTTTAGGCCGGCCCGGTTCTGTTCCACCCATTAGCCCTTTTGCCTTTACGAAGCTAGCTCGCGTTCTCGATTATTGTGAAGATACTGTCATGTGATCAACGGCCGCCGGGCGGTCTTCAAGCTGCATCATAGCAAGTTTTTGCCCTGCATCCCTTCTTTATGGTTACTTGATAATTTAACTGTGAGAGAAATAAACATTTCATTACTAGCCGAACACCCACAGATTATTATGTGAATATTTGGTATGAAAACAAACCATGCAATGGACAGTTAGGAAAATAGGGAGGGATCAGGCTGGCAACAACCACCGGGAGTGGGAGAACCCCGGCTTACATTTAGGGATGAAGTTGTAAAAAAGCACATCGGTTGATCACCATGCTCGTGCTTTAAAGTGTGCGGCAACATACTATAGCGAAGGCATAGGTGAACACTACCATACACGCCACCGCCCGCCATTAAATCTCACTTTTTAATCTCATATAGTCATTCGGATGTACCTACAGCGATAGAACTCGAGCCACTAATTTTGGCGCGAATAATGTAAATTTAGATACGCTGGTTACTGGTTTTCAGAAATACGATAATACACGGCCACTAGAAGCTTTTTTTTTTCATTAAACAGAAATTGTTGACCCACAAGGCTAACGCTCATCATATTTTCACGCGGAACATGCCATCTTTATTGCTTTATTCGGTTTCATTATAATGATGTCAATTTTTCAATCGACAATTTAGGCACCCTTGTTTAGAAATATATACAAATTTAGACTCTGTCTAATTGTGTTTCAGTACAGTGCATCTACAACGTAGGCTTTCCTTGTTTTTTTTCTCCGCCAGATTAAAGTATGATCTGCTTGCTTATTCACGTAAATTCGCAGACAACGCACCTAGTGCTACAAAAACATATACAAGGCTGCGAACACGAGGGTCGCGCCACTTAACGAGTGGAAATAGCATTCAAAATAAAAATTTACGAGGCAATAAAGTGCTTTGCATTTCTATTTTGTTTTTCATATTCCCCTCCCCAATGTTGAGAAATTTTGCAGCATCCGCGTAGTCTTAAAGCATTTGTCCAAGAACAATATACACTTGAAAGTCTCAGTTTAATTAGTTGGGCTAATTGTGAATTAACCTACGGCAAAATATTCAACTCGCTTGAAAATATAACGAAGAAAATTAATGGAAACCAGTAGTACGTTGCCCTGTGCCTTAGGACACAAAAAAGTTGCAAATTAACTTTTCAGAATTTGTTTGCTACAATTTTATCAATGTACTCTAAGTACTTCTTGAAAACTTATTTAATTTTTGTTTTTCCGTTAAAATGATCATACCGAAAATCTAGATATTTTTGTGCAGCAACAAAATATTGCAGTCGACTCTGCCTCTAGGCACGTCTTCCGCTCTTGAAAAATGTAACGAGCTCTATCGAAACTCATCTCATTGATTCCCGTTAAGGATAGCTCGGATACCTGAGACAGTCTAATGAATGTTTTTGCAGCGAGTCTCGCACCAATCCAATAGTTTTCAATTTCTTTAGCGCGACTGCAATGCACATATATTTCTAACTCTTTGTCAGGTTGATTCAAATCTGTGATGTCTAGCAACTCATGAAGTGTGCCTTTCGCCGCTATTCCCACCCACCCAAATGTGTTTCCCCTGGTCGATAGGCGGCGCCGCTGTCGAAATCATACCGCTACCTCCATCAAACTTCGGGTCGTCCGTCACATGCCTGAGCACGATCACCTCTAGGAATTCGAGGTGTTAATAGGCTGGGAACAATGTGGACAAGAGTTCGTTAGTGTCGTGAAGACGAAAGAATTCCTGCAGAACCCATGTTAAGATGATTATCGAAGTTAATGCGATTAGCATTTACACAATCTAGCGAACAAGAAGCGACACACCGTGTTAGCTAAGACATCTTTGTTTAGAATCCGTAGTGTTTCTCCTCATTTTCAAGTGATTCGGCTATATGCGGCCATACACTATCTCCCTGATTGACCCGATTTGTTATGACCATCGCTCGCCAATGTTACCTCACGATGGTAGAACAAGGACCGCAGGCCGACAGCGCATTCAGTGACGACGATGGAATTACGAGGTAGGAATGATGTCGATAGAACGACGAAGGCATATAAGGACGACGGCATGACGACGATGAGAGGATTCTGAAGTGACGGCGATAAAGAATTGCGACGGAATACAATGCCATGACACCGGTGTTCTAATCTCGATTGATTGACAATAATAGCACAATACTAGCGAATGAAATATAAATTATGCTGATGGCACGGAAGGTGGTATGACGACCAACGCATTTAGTAATTTTTAGCCAACCAGACAGGCTTCTGAATAACATACCAGCCTGCTCCCTTTCTTTTCTCCTATTCCTTCCCAAGACGCTTTTGCAAACATATCCTCTGCCGTTGAGCTCAGTACGCCAGTGCTCTAGCTCATTAGGCCACGATCACACGTTTACAAACGTATCTTGCCAACAAGTATATTATTCAAGCTCGAACTTAGGGGGAACATTGAGCTTGGGGGCTCCTATCGAAATACATGGGAAATCGGAAATAGTTTCTCAGAGAAACCAATGCACCAAATTTGATGAGTTATGTTGAATTTAGAAAAAAAAGTTGAAGTGTAGTGATTGCCGAAAGGGATATTTTATTATAGGCTGGTCTACCTTTCTTACGTCAAATGTTAAAGAATTGCCAAATTTCGAAAAAGAAAACTTGGCGTATAGAGCTATGTAGCTCAGCAGCTAAAAATGATATCGGAATTCTGTAAACTGCACCTAATAATACATCGAAAGCGGATAGCAATCATATATCATACACCATCCTGAAATATACCACTATGTTGTGAATGTTGCATTTGCAAAACCCTTCCAAACATTATAACAAATTCACGTAAGTTTTAAGTTAAAGCAAAAAAATTGTTCGCTTTTGATGCTCCAACGGGTGCAGTTTATAGAAATGCCATATTTGTTTTTAATGGCTGAGTTTCGGATTTGTAAACTTCATGCTTCTATTTTTTTGAAATTTACGAACATCCTGCAATTCTTTGAAAACATTACACTATCTAAACAAAAATTCTATTTGCTGCAGTCTCTGCAATTTAACTTTCCCTCTTAAATGCAACACATTTCATTCAAATCGGTTCAGCGGTTTTCTCATGAAAGCATTCCTGCATTTTACATGTATTTGATAATCCGGCATCGAAGGTAGGCCCGAGCTAAAGCTTCCTCTTAAACAATGGATCACGCCAGTTTTATAGGAAACCCATGAAACAGAACCCTGACGTATACGCAAGACCGTGGCCACAGTGGTGTACAAATAAAAAGTCTGCTCAAGGAAAAAAAATATATATTCATCGGAAGCTTCGCGGGAGCCGTTATCTCGATCAGACATCTCTCCAGAATGCGGACGAGCTTTCTGGCGAAGTGTCTAGCAAAACCGTCGATTCATTGTCAGTAGAGCAAGTAGCTGGCCGTCTTCGAGATAACGCTGATACACAAGCGCGCTCGTTTCCAAGCTCCGAGGTGAAGCCACAGCTTCAGGGTGTGTTTCTTTTTATTGCGCTTTCTTTAGTTGTGCGTCATAGCATACGTCATAGCGGGAATTTCGAATTCTTTAAGGTCGATACGCCACGTGGTGGCGAAAAAAGGAAACTGTACGAAATGTCCCTAATTCCTGGTATTGGTGCGCTCAGGCTTTGCTACAGGTCGTTTGTCAACTCATTGAGAAGTCCACTTTACCTGCATCGAGAGAACTTGCGAGCCACAAGTGGTCGTGCGTTCAGGTGCCGCTGCCTCACTTGCGCCAGGGTTTCGTTTTGCCACCTGCCTCTCGAGTCTCTTCGAAGCTGGCGCCACCAAAGCCGAGAAAGTGAACAGCCAATTTGGCACCTACATGGCAGGCGTTTCGGGATAACTTGGGGTCCGGTGAGGTGAAAGCGGGACAAAACATTGTCTGGCACGCAAGCCGTAAAACAGCGGGACCATGGCGGTAAAAGTGGAACGTGTCCCACGGAAATCAGGACGTCTGATCACTTTACATCTGCAATTTTACCTCTGAAATTTATCGAAAGCCGGGCATTTCGTTGCAGCACTACACAACTTGCGAGAAATGACTCTGTTGTTGGTGCCCGCAAAGAAGGGCTTGAGGTTGAGCCTGTAGTATCTTAGAGTTGGGCAGTGGCACACGCGAAGTAATCATAAGCTGATAGTCAAAATGTTGAGTGATGAAGTGCAATATTTTTGTATAATAATGGTAATCACGTTCATCGAATGACGGTAATGAGAGAAAAAGACTGTGATGCTATGTATACTGCTGCCACAAATTTTTTTCAATATCGTAAAAACAGGGGCTCATAGATTATTCGACAGCTTCAATACCGCGTTCGTCAATTCGATATCATCATAAGAGGAGGCTACTCTGGTCATAATGCTGCGTAGTGATTTTACATATCTACATGACCGAGATTTCCCGCTTAAAAAATGTTGCCTCAAACCATGGCTCGTGCCATGTCCTTAGCTGGTCAGAGAAGAAGAGGAAGCTGTACGCGATGGAGTCAGTGTTGGAGTTCGTGGCTCTCAGAAACCAACCCGGTATTCAGACTATGGCCACCATCTTTTTCGTGAGTATATATGCGTATTTCTTCTTTACAGCGCGGCACAATTAAGCGGTATGATCGCGCTTTTCAAGTGTCCCAGTGGACGCTTATGCTTCAGGTGCGGCAGACAATGAATCATGTGAATTGAAGCATACGTTATCGAATGGTTGACGTGCCCATTTCCTTATAACACATTTAGAAAAAAAAAATACCTGATGTTTTCGGCTTTATGAGCTATTATCGAGTGTTCCTGGGCAATTGTATAATAATTAACGCGCACCTGGTAGCTGTTTACCGCGATGAAGCATGCAAACCTCCTCAGGGGCGTAGAATGGCTGAATGTCTTTGTTCATGAAAATAATTATGCAGATTCAACGCACCTCTTGGAGCCTATCCGAAGCGAAGCTTTCGTGAAGTGGTCAATCAAATGCTATAAACTTCCCCATCTAGTTATCCGTGTATTGCGGTAAAGGAAACTGGCGCCCGCGCGCGCGTCCTCGAGCACCCGTGCTACGCAATGCGACACACGCGATCATCTCGAGTAGTTAGTTGGTGTTGTCACGGAATAACTATACGTGTGACTCTGGCATAGTGTGAGAACACCAGGCTGCTGTGCCATGGAACCGAGGTTTCGCCGGGCCCATGATTCATCTTTTTTTAGCGAAGCTTTATAGGCGCACAAGTTTCGGCAGTGGTAGTGGTTGTGTCACGCTGAAAAGTGGGCTGATCCTGGCGATAGTGCAGAAAGGGTCCAATCCAAATGGCACATACCAAGGACAAAAAAGAGAGAAAGAAAGAGAGAGGGAAAGAGAAAGAAAGAGAGAGGGAAAGAGAAAGAAAGAAAGATAGTAAGAGAGAGAAAGAAAGAAAGAAAATCACCAGCCCTTCCCCTGTCGAGAAAATGGGGGTAAGCGAAGGTTGCCGTGTGTGTACTTGACCTACTACTTTCCCTTCCCTTTCCTACAACTTCGTTCCATTTTATTCTACTTTTGTTTCCCTTTCGTGCAACTTTCCCTTCCGTTGCGTTGTACGTTTCCACCCCTCGATGTATACATTTAATAAACGTTTATGTTTTCTTACCGTGACATGTCGTGAACTTTACGTTAGCCTGACCAAGGTCAGATACACACACGACAAGCTTCGCTGACCCCCATTTTCTCGACAGGGGAAGTGCTGGTGATTTTTTTTAAAGTGCGAACTAGTCTGGAAGGCAGCAGCAGCATCCCTCAGCCACAATTAGGAAATTACGCGACAGCTCGCACATAGTGCTTCGCTTAATAAAAATAATTTAAAGGGAAGAGCGAAAGGCCAGTGGTTCCAAATGTGCGCAAAACTGTAATGTAAAGTGGGAGATTACGTCAGGAACAAGTTTCTTATAACGGCAGCTAAGTGCTGTTTTATGCAAGGATTCCGAAAAAAAAAAGGCTGCAGCTTTTTCATCACTATTCGTTGGCGTTGGTCCATAGTGGCTGAAGTTTTCCGTGAATGTCCTTGTAAATCGGCAACTCGTTCGTCCTCCAAATACTGATCGACTTGAACAGGCAGTACGACTTTCGCTTAAAGGGTGAGGAAAGGAGCTGCTCTCGTTCTCTCCTCCTCCTCTGCTCTGATGATATAAGCAGACGATTGCCCAGTTGCATGCTGGCTAGCGCCTAAAAGGCAAGCCGTGCACAAACCACCCACTTGAAGGAAGCAGAGCCGGTTATGTTGAGCGGAAACATTTTTAGCACAATATTATGGACGATGTGTAGAATAATTTCTGCCATAATCGCTATCTTACGAGCGAATGATCTAATAGTTATTACTTCACAATTTTCACTTTCATTCTACTCCTGTAATTTCCACGTAGTTGCGACTCCTAAAATTACAACAACAGTTTCAAGATTTTCCGTCCCGAAATTTGCTCAGCAATGCATTAGCATTCCATTAGGAATGTCCCTCAACGCATTCCATGGCATTTTAGGACAGACAGAGTGCGCGGAGACTATAACCAGACCAATTTTTGGGATAACTATTTCGAATATAGTGCTAATCTTAGTGTCCGCGTTATGTCGACACGCTGTAAACACTACCCAGTTTAATCTGCGAATCTTTAAGTTCCTTTTTTTGTGCTCACAGTATTTAGAGAGAAATTTGAATAGTGGTGGCTTGTCTCCCAGCGGCTCACCCCGCTTTAGCACCCCTGTACCTTTCACAACGTATTGAACAATCGGGGGTCCGCTCCGCGAACACGCATTGCAATGCGACCTGCGCAGCCATTCCTACGGCTCTAAAATTGACACTTTTCCCGATGACTCACACAGATCATCGTGTGCAGCGAATCGATTAATTTAATCGCTGGCGCAGCAAGAAAAGAACAGGCTTCGCTAAAGCACGCGTTGGCGTTCATATCGCAGTCTTCTCAAATTACATTGGACATCCTGGTTATCTTCCGTTGTTGTGCCTTGCGAGGCTTCCCTTTCCGAAACCTTTATTCACTAAATGCATCTATTGAAAGCGTAAACCTATATATGCGCAATACGTATCTTATGTTATATTTGGTTATCTTCCTTTTTAGACTTTCCATAGCCTGTTCCTTATGGGACAGTTGTTTGCCATCATGGGCAGTACAGACGTCATGATGCACCTGAAGTTGGCCTCCATCGACACGTCAATTCTAGGTACGAACGACTGCAACGCCAACAGTGGGCCGGGATGCACGTCCTTCTAACGGAACATTGGAATAGAATTTGTTTACTCAATGATTACACTGTAGCGTTTGGACGGCACCTACGTCCTCTACTCACCAGATGTCAAGATTTAAGTTTGAGTGCAACGGAAGCTAATATCCTCCTAAGACCCCTTCTAGAATACATTGCACATTGCCTTAAACTTTTTTTTTTGAAATTCATTCGGAAGTGATTACGCCAAGTATTCCCTCTGGGCTTGAAGTACGGTGCATGTGTAACTGCAAAGAAGTTACTTCTGGTCACTTGCTTTCACGCAATTTATCAATAAATTGGTCTAGAACTCTGTATCGTCCCAGACGGCCGAAAACAACCTGTAGGTGTGTTTTGAAGTCACTGAAATTGCGCGAAAATACCGGAGGCAGCAGCAACATGGCAATATACTACATGTAGCTCCATCTTTATCTCAGCGTTTAAGCAATGAAATGCAGTTTTTACCGCAGTAAACGTGAGGAGATGATGGAGACAGTCATTTTTTCACGTACGTGGAGACACAGCTTTTGACATCTCATCGCGGTATTCAAATTTTAAAAATAGTTTTTTGAGTTCATAACTTAATATTAAACAATAAAAATGTCCTTGAAGAGCGATTATGTCGCATAGTTGTGTTCGGGTCTCAGGAGGATACAGCTTACCGTGGTAGCGAGGGGGGCTGTTGGTGATTCATGAGGAACACTTTTGATGCAGCGCGAAACGTAACAGGACACTGGAAGGCGCAAGTAAAAGTACAACACAGAGCGCTAGTTCTGTGTGTTGTCCTTTTACTTAGGCCTTCTTGTGTCCGGTTACGTTTCGCGCTGCATCAAAAAGTGTATAAGAACACATGACGGCTCCCACTAACGCACCAGAACTACAAATTTGCTGCCACTGATAACATTTGCGTTGCCGTTCAACGATGTATGTATGCTTTCGCTCATCATCTGCGCCGCAGTATGTAAGAGATGAAATGACTCGTTTATGGCGACTGCATCACGTACGAGCACTGAGGAAATACTGCAGGCGCCAGTCGAGACGTGTTACCGTGGAAATGTGGCGTCACAGCAAGCGCGATATTCAATCCCGTGAGTTAAACTTAAGCGGCACAAAACTAATTGGCGAAGAGATAGTGTAGCATGTTAATTATTCGCCGAGCATTCGAGGGAACGCTCACATAAAGCGTAAGTAGAGACAGGCGGCTTATTACTTGTGCATACTTTTTGGGGTTTTTTATCATAACTGGCGACCAAAGAAGCAAATACGAAGCCAGACACACCGTGCTGTAAATTCTATAACTAAAGCTAGATTGAGTAGGCAGACGCAGGGCAACCTTACCGAATCAGCTGAATGTACTACAGGTTCATTATCATCATTATCAGCAGCCTAATTTATGTCCACTGCAGGACGAAGGCCTCTGGCTGCGATCTCCAATTACCCCTCTCTTGTGCTAGCCGATTCCGATTGCCACTTGCAAATTTGCTAATTTCATCACCCCACCTAGTTTTCTGCCGTCCTCGACTGCGCTTTCGTCTTTTGGCGCCCAATCTGTAACTCCAATGGTCCACCGGTTATCGATCCAACGTATTACATGGCCTGCCGAGCTCCATTTTTTCCCTCTAATGTCAACTGGAATATCGGCTATCCCCCTTTGCTCTCTGATCCACATCACTCTCTTCCTGTCTCTTAACGTTACGCCTAATAGTTTTCGTTCCATTGCTATTTATGTGGTCCTTAAGTTGTTCTCGAGCTTCTTTGTTAACTTTGTAGTTTCTGCCCCATATGTTAGCACCGGTAGACGTTATGCTATAAGTTATGGGTCTCTTCTTTTAAAACTGCATTTTTTGGCGCGAACGCTGTAGGAATGCGACATGGTTGCGCAACTCGAGTAGCCGTCAGTAAGGCGATATGAAACTAACTAACGGATACTTATTTTTTTCTGACAGCTTCCACTCGGGGTCAATGTGCACATGTGGAGTGCGCTTGCGGCGCATCAATAACGGTTATAAACGGACACAGAAGTCAGGGAAAGAGGATAAGAATGCTTCACTCTAAAAATCTTAAGCATTATAAGTTTGGCCCAAGCCTACCAGTTGTTCAAGGGGGAGAATAGTTTTCAGAATTGCCGCAATTAGCCCCACAAACAGACTACCATTTGGCATAGCTGCAGCGCCAGCAATCATCAAGAAATTCATGGAGTCAACACTTATTCTGGGTGTTTGCATCTATCTTGATGATGTTATGGTGAGTGATGTCTCCAGGGGAGAACACGCAGCGCACTCAGAGTTAGTTGATGAAAATATAGCTAGCTCTTGCTTGCACGCGTGCGAGAATGAAAAAAAAAGTTACAAATGAAGTTTCTCGGACACAAAATTGATGCTGAGGTTGGCCATCCTACAGAAAACAGGGTGCGAGCATTGACCGTGGCACGATTTCCAACACGCAGGAAATGAAATCATTTTCAGAGCTATTAACGTTCCACGACCTGCTCGTAAAACATCGGGCTACTGTGGCCTGTACCAAATCCTTCAAAATTATTGAACAGCGGGCCTCCATTTGTGTGTTCTGAAATTCGCAAGTTTTCCAGCGACATCACAATCTCGTCAGTTGCAGCAACTCTTTACCACCCGGTGATGAACAGACAAGCCGAGCGCCTACGCGGCCGAGGTAAAAAACCCGCTTTCAAAGCATTAGACGGACTTCCCCTGTTTCGCGCGCGCAACAAAGTACTCCCTTTCCAATGGTGCCGGAGTTGGGCTTCCGCCTCCCACTGTCTTCGACGTAATAAACAAAGTTAAACAGAACATCTTGCGAGCCCAGTTGGACTCTTATTCAGGAAAAACACTAACTGCGCGAGGTGGGGAACTGACAGCACAGAGAGAGCGAACACGCTCAAGCTGTATCTTCGTGTTTCTTCACCGTGTCTTGTCCGTTCCCCGTCTCGCGCAATTTCTATCAGTCCAGTAATAAACTAACTATTGCCCATTACAGACTGCTTATGCATTTTAGACTGCCGTGAACACGCATATGTCTATGCGCCAACGACACTCACAAATGTAGCATGCCTTTAGAGCTTCAAAGCAAAATGCCAACACAGCGGAACTGCGGTACAAACGTTTAACAGTGGGAAAATAAAAATTAAATTCTGGAACTTTACGTGCCCAAAATACAATCTGATTATAAGGCAGGACACAGTCGGTAGGGGGGCTCTGGTTTAATTTTGACCACCTGAGGTTCTTCAACGTTCAATGCAGGCTGCAGTGGTGTCTGCATTTCCGCCAAATCGGAATACGGCCGGTGCCGTACCCGCGCCATCGAACCCAGTAGCGCCACGCCATGGCTTGCGGCGGGTGTCAACAGTTAGCAGTTTTGATAACTACGGAGGATGATACTGTAGCAGCGAAATACTGATAGCGACAAGTCATAAAGGAAGTCCTTGATCAAATAGAGCGGGTGAATAGGTAAACTTATGCCTCAATGACCCCTTTCGAGTCTTTCCTTTCCAATTTGTTTTCCATGTAGTTTTCTGTCGTTATAGTGTAGATATTGCGGCTCTATAGCCGTAAAACCTTATTTAGTCGCCAGTCACATGTTCCACATTTCAATATCTTCCCGTTTAAGTGTTGAGAGTGCATATTGAACTTCATTTACAGAGATGTGCTTGGTGCTCGTGCCGCGAATGCTGATGCTGTTCGCCACCATCGTCGTGGACCTGCTGCTCGTTATCGGCATTGAAGACGTACGTGTACACAGCATCACTCATTTGAGAATATATGTTGCTGACGGTTAAGTCCAAGATTAACTCGCGTATTCCTAAAGTATGCTCACTTGACGCTTCATGTGGAACATAAGAATTGTGGGAAAGTGCTGCGCGACTGGAGGCTAAACGGCCCTTTGGAAAAGTCTAGGCAATTGACCAGAGAAATATTTCCTAAGCAGGTGATGTTGGCCTGTGTTTAAAGAGACAAGTGACAAGTGCCAAGGTTTCACGCGCTTTTCGCGAATGCATAGCGCCTCATGCCCCTACAATTCTGGGCATGAGGTACTCTAGAAGCTTAGCTCTACCCCTGGGTGTGCGTCCGCTCGGCGCTTCTGTTTCCAAATTGGTCTTAATTAAATATAAATTGAATCCTAACAGAAAACTGCGTTTTGTTGGATATATTTTATTTAAACATCTGTTTTGCATTCCGTTACGCAGCGCCGTACAGACGTGCTCCAAGAGGAGGCGCTGTTCGTCTCGGGCGTCAAGCGTACCGCTTTTCTGGCGCATGCAGCAGGCATTTTTTGTGCAACGTGACGACGTATGTTCTCACGAGTCAGAAATGATTCGCAATAGTGGTAACATTCGGCAAACGAGGCAAATAAGTGGTAGTTGATAATTACTATTTTACCCTGTGATTACAACACTAAAGGAAGTTTGATCTCACACCGCATGTTGCTTTTAGAGGGGTATATATTTATTTTTATTTCAGCATACTGTCCATCCCAAATGGGGTCTTTACAGGGGTGGGTGCACCTAAAGAAACAAGAATCCATGATATAGCAGCTACGGAATGGCAAGCAGTTAGACAATACAAAGAATACAAATCTTTTTCTTTTAACCTAGATGAGCCCAGTCGGAGCAGAAAAAAAAATCGTATATGTGAGTTAAACAATCGAAAGCATATATCACCCACGTACTATCAAAATTACGTCAGTTTGGGGGCACTATAGTCAGCTCGGCCAGCTCTAGAAATTTCAAATGTTGTAGGCTGCATTGCAATTGAAGCATCTAGGCGCATTCCATTCCCGCCCTGCTTGGGGGAAAATGTAAAGTAAAAAGTGTTATTATGGCAAAATAATTCCTCAAGAGAGAGAGAAGGGGCTTGTGACGAGTGGTTCTGAAGTGGCTTATTTTGATGAAGTCTTCGGAGTTTATCCTAAATGAATTATGCAGAAGTAAGTATAGAAACTTCAAGCGATGTATCTGCGATCGGCTAGATATCAGTTGAAGTATGCTGAATCCTATCAATATACCAGCTTCATGAGACCTGGGAATTGCTTTAATAATAATTTCGCCAAGTTGTTTAAGAATTATTTTTTTTTCTCTGCTCGATTCGCTTACCTATGACACGTGGCAGCCGTTTGAGTTCAGAACCACTGTTTATTGATATGCAGCGCAACTTATTATACACGCCAGCTCATAGCATAAAGAGATTTATGCTTAACGCTTAACAGCGTATTCAAGCACGTCAGAGTAATCTCTACCCACATCCATTCAGCTTGTCGCTAACAAGCCAAGTGATGAAGCAGTGGTATAGAATTGCATGAATAATTTCGAAGAAAATTCTTATTGAAGTATTTAGGACTTCAGGGTGGTTTATCAGATCACAGGGACGATTTGACAGTTTATTTCTTGCTGCCGCGACGGAGAGCAAATAACACTGCGAATTAGATTCGAAGCGGGCAGCCTGGGCACTGCCATTACTTAGTCACGGCAACCGATGGAAGCCCGTCCGGTAAACGTACCGGAGCTCGGCAATCTCCGCGCATGCGCAGCCGCGGTGACCGGTATCGGTAACTGTAAGACGGAAACGCTACGTAAATACCTCTCATTAAAACGAAGAAACGGCCCAGACGCTCTTTTTTGTCGTTAGTTTTCACACGTCCTACGCACCCTAATTTTACTCTTGAGTGATTTAGCAATTCATTGAGATGGCAATTACTGGGCAAAAACCAGGAATAAGAGAAGCAAACGGAAAACGCGACGCGACGCTGGCAAGTCTCGCACACTGATACATGTTGACGCTTTTCTTTACTGAAGATAATGTGGAACCTGCCATCTGCATGAATGCAGTTGCGTCCGTTTCTGTAGTGCTTGATGAAAAAATAATCAAAATCGGTTGACACGGAGCGTAAGCTTTCACGTGTATTCGTAAACAGTCTGTAGCAGGCGCATTGATACTTATCTTGTGTAAGGGCTTTTGCTATGACGGAGGAAAAAGATTATTCTTCTGGCTTACCTTCGCAAAGAACGCTGAGCCCGCGTAAAATAATAAGTTCATGTACTTGGTTAGAATTCGTACGGAAAATTATTTGCAGGAACAAGAATGCACAGAAAGCACGAGCTGGAAGTCTATTTCAAGAATTTTGTATAATAACAAATCTGCCAATGCGCTTACATGTGGAACAAGTAGTTTGCAAAACATCAGTAAACGGGGCTAAAATTAACAAACAATTAATTTAGCGAAACATGTTTTCACGCACCAAAATCTCAGAAGCTATCTCTCGTGAAGCCCTGTCTCTCAGACAAGTCGTTATAAAAGTTCTGCTATGTTGCAATACTTTTCGTCGCTGTCTACATACTTTTTTGTTGAGATTCACTCGAATATCATGCAGAATGTTTGTAAGTGTATGGAGGACTGGCCGCCAGCATAATCTCAGAAAGACGTGGTCTCATAAAGCGCGCTCTTATAATTTGCGAAGCCTCACTGATTTACTTCCTCGCAATAATTTGCGGACGCGTAGCAAAAACAACGCCGATGCGTGCTGAAATATCTTATACAGGTCGCCAGCCACAGCACTGAGTGAAAGCAAGCTTTCGCTGCATTTTTTACGTAGTTGCGCATAGACTGTATTAGTGCGAATGTTTCTGGACAACCATCGTAAAATACATAAATGAACTGTTCACCAAGACGTGCGGCCACAGCTGGGCCGCCTAATTACGCATGTTGCTACACGCCATGTAACAGAGCTGTTTCCGCCCCGTACAGGATTCGCAATCGGCGATGAAGGTCTTCGTCAACTGGACAGCCTTAGATGTCCTCGTGGACTCCCTCATCTGCATAAGCGTCGTTGTGCTCAAGAGCAACCGACTCAACGTAAGCCGCTTCGAGACGTTCTTTAAAAATAAAATTGGCAGATACTGCGTCAGCGGAGCTTTGAATATGGCAAAATTAGTGAGCACGTGCGTAAAACCCACATGTATTCTGAGCTGTCGAGACAATAATCCCGTCTGTGCCTGCCCTGGTGTTGTAGTGGCTTTGGTGTGACGCTGCTAAGCCCGAGGTTGCGAGATGGAATCCGACCGCAGCGGCCGCATTTCGATGGGGGCAAAGTGCAAAAACACACCTGTGCCGTGCATTGGGTGGACGTTAAAGAACCCCGGCTGGTGAGAATTATCAGCGAGTCCCCCACTGCGGTGTGCCTTGTAATCACATCGCGGTTTTGACACGCAAAACCCCACGATTCAATAATCCCGTCGGCAATGCTGTCATATGGAAATGCCAGTATGAATGCCGCTAATTCCATTTTTGGTATTATTTGTATTAGAAATATTCTAAATGACTTGCGCGCATCTTTCATAAAAATTGTACAAGAATGTAAAAAAATTAATTCTGGGGTTTTACGTAAGCAAAATATGATTGTGAGGCACGCCGTAGTGGGGGACTCAGCAATAATGTTGAACAACTGAGTTTTTTTTTAGGTAGAGTATGCACTCAATGTACGGTACGCAACTGTTTTTGCATTTCACCTCCATCGAAATGCGGCCTTCGTAACCGAGATTCGATCTCGCGACCTCGGGCTTAGCAGCACAACACTAATGTCACTGCGCCACCACGGCGGGTTAAAAAAATATACCCAATTTCTGCAATAATTTTTGTATACACACATCGCGAATGGAATTTTAAATTTCTTTGCCACACCTTGCCGATTAAGTGTGCCGTGCTGTCATCTTACGTTATGGGATCTGCCTAGCGAAATAAAGTGGTGCGGTTAAAAAGGTCGCAATTTCGCCCGAAAGTCGAAGCGTTGGTTGCGATAGTAAATTAGAGTACAGCTATACGAAGTAACGATAGCACTTTTAGCGACCGTATAAGTTTGTAAACATTAACTTACT
Source organism: Dermacentor silvarum (assembly GCF_013339745.2). Classification (NCBI taxonomy): domain Eukaryota; kingdom Metazoa; phylum Arthropoda; class Arachnida; order Ixodida; family Ixodidae; genus Dermacentor; species Dermacentor silvarum. The sequence goes on along the minus strand of NC_051155.1, from coordinate 84,674,446 downwards.
AACTGAATTAAGAAGCATCGTGTCACCGCGCGCACAGGCGAATATCAGCACATCTCACTCGACGACCGCTGACACTCGCTTTCAAGACGCTGGCGTGAGGAAGCGCGGCTGCAGCAGCGAACAAAGCGACCTTCATGCTGTCTATCGCTTCAACGCCAACTAAGCGGCAAGAACACACCGCACACGAAGCTATCCACCCTCGGCGCGCGTAGACTCTGTACTCATCGCAGATAGCTTTGAGCAGGGGCCCGTGCCATACGAAAACCCTATCCCCACCCTCCTCCAAGTGCCTTGAGCGCGATGAAACACGGCGTCCTTCCTCACCGTTGTCCGAGCTAGCTCGAGCAACCATCTTCGACTCACCCTCGCAAGCTTTCACGCGCACCCACCGCATACGGCGGGCGGCCACAATGTTATCGCACATGGACTTTATACAGAACATCACGGCAATGCGACAACAATGGCGGAAATGCGCCTGGAATGCCCGTATAATTGCTATCGCAAAAAAACCAATTACGTTGCATTTGCGAAAATATTAGTTTAATTTATTATTGCCCTAGATTTAGGACAGTTGGCCGTAAACATACAAAAATAATCTCCAACTACAAAAATCATACACACTCAAAGTCCTTGCAGCCTTGAGTTTTACAGCGAAGCTGTTAAGGGCTCCTTCCCCCAGGATCATGTCCGCATGTAAAAAAACCCATCATCATCAGCATTTCGGCTCCATGTGCGTGGCGGTTTCCTGCCAGTTGTGCCTTAGCACAGCTGTCAAAACGGATGACTAACATGACTGAATGGTCGTGACATTAATAACATCACATGCTTGTCAGTTACGTCACGATTAACGATAATAAAATCACGTGTGGTGCATACCCGCATTGGATATGCGGGTATGAGCCAGGGACAAGAAAGAAAGAAGAAAGAAAGGAAGGAAAGGAAGAAATAAAGAAACAGAAAAAGGAAGAGAGAGAAAAAAGTTGTCGCAGTTTCACCTGAAAGGCGAAGCATCAATTGCGATAGCAAACTTGTAGAGAGCTATACGGAGTAATGATATTAGCTTTATCAGCTGTATAAACTTGGACATGCAGCAACATCGGCAACACGCAGAACTGTTGAAGACGCCATCGGCGTTTTGCCCGCGTTCGCTCAAAATGCGTGCGGCGTTGGTGACTGTTGCCGGAGCCTCTGATATAAATAGGCACTGCGTGCCGCAGCTAAACGTCGCCTCCCTTCCCTCCCCCTCCCCCACGGCCTCTCGCTCGTCGAAAGAAGGCGCGTTTGCTCTACATACATGGTGATTGTGAAGGAGAACAGAGACGCCTACTTTTGCAGCCCTTAAGCGAGCACGGCGCAGAACGCGCGTTTGTTCTCCGCCGTGCGTTCACTCCCCGTGAAAGACGCGCCCCTCGCGCCCTTTCACTCGCACATACAGCGTTCGGCGCGCGGCGACGATTTCTTCTCCAAATGACGTCATACGGAACCTCACGGCGACGGCGACGGCGACGGCGACGGCTACGGCGACGGCGACGGCGACGCCGACGGCAGAAATCTGCTTTTGAGTGTCCATATAATTGCTATCGCAATAAAAGAAAGAATTTACGTGTGGCTCATACCCGCGTTGGATATGTGGGTATGAGCGGCCGAGAGCAGGAGCGCGGGAGATCTCACAGGATCCTGACGCTGCCGTGCAGGGTACCGCGGCTATGAGCGCTGTGGCTCATACGCTAGTCTATGACGATGAGGCGGACTTGGCGCAGCAAACGCACTACTTGGCCATCACGCCTGGCGAAAACAAGACGCCGATGTCCTTGCTCCTTGACCTATTCTTCTTTCTGGGGTTTACGTGCCATGACCAGTTCTGATTGTGAGGCACGCTGTAGTGGACGGCTCCGGAATCATTTTGACCACCTGGGGTTCTTTTACGTGCACTCCAACGCAAACGCGCGGGCGTTTTTGCATTTCACCTCCGCCGAAATGCGGCCGCCGTGGTCTGGATTTGATCCCGCAACCTCGTGCTCAGCAGCGCGACGCCTTAGCAAACTGAGCCACCGCGACGGGTTGCTCATTGACGAACATGCCGAAGACTCTCAATATATATAATAATATATATATATATATATATATATATATATATAAATTTACTATAGCAATATTTACTACAGAAGACCCAGCATAGTCAAAGCTTAGCTGGCTTCCATCTTCACAGTAGTGGAAGGGCCCTTACTTTTAGGGGCGAAGCTCCTTATAGCGGCACCCGTTCCGTCCCCGTCGTCGTAGTAGTAGTGTGTAACCAGTCTGAGAAAAATGAGAAGAAAAATTCTGAAGTTGTGTCCGTAGCGCGGAATCGAACCAGGGACCCCTCGCTTCCGAGCGCGCGGCGTTAGCCCACTACGCCACGAAGCGGACATGGACACACGCACCACGATGGCAATAAATACCCAACATTAACGAAAGGCCGCGTTTCTAGCGCGTTTCTAACGCGTTTGTGCTAGCGCGTTACGGCCCGTGTAAGAAGCTGGTGTAAGACGCTGTGGCCTCTCCGCCTTACCTTCAACGCGTTTCGAACGCGCTGCCCAAAGCGGTGGCAAGTCAAGTTCAAATCGAGGAGCGTTTATGAAAACGGGGGGTATACTCTCTCAGCAGTCATGTGATGGCGTCGGCAAACGCGGTGCACGTTCCGGCATGTGTAAATGGCTGCGTAAGACGCTGTGGCCGCTCCCCCTTACTAGAGAGTACTGCACGTTTATAACGCGTTTGTGCTAGCGTCCCCTTAAGCGGGAGATCCGATGATTCCCTCCGGAGCTTTGCCCACTCATCATCATTCACCCCGTGGATATGCTGTGATTTTTTTAGATCACCGGTCTTCGGCGCCCATTCCTGCGTCCAGAGTCGGCGTTGTCCAGCGGAGTAACCGAACGAACGAGCACAGCGAACGCGGCGCGTAGTGGGGGATGGAAAAAAATGTCACAGTTTCGCCCTAAGGGCGAAGCAATGAATGCGATAGCAACACAGCAATGTCATACGAAGTAAGGTGAGCGGCTTTGGTAGCAACAACACGCAGAACTGTTGTCGACGCCATCGGCGTTTTGCCCGCGTTAGCTCAAAATGCGTGCGGCGTTGGTGACTGTTGCTGGAGCCTCTGATATAAATAGGCACTTGGTGCCGCAGCTAAACGTCGCCTCCCTTCCCTCCCCCTCCCCCACGGCCTCTCGCGCGTCCGAAGAAGGCGCGTTTGCTCTACATATATGGTGATTGTAAAGGAGAAAAGAGACGCCTACTTCTGCAGCCCTTAAGCGAGCACGGCGCAGAACGCGCGTTTGTTCTCCGCCGTGCGTTCACTCCCCGTGAAAGACGCGCCCCTCGCGCCCTTTCACTCGCACATACAGCGTTCGGCGCGCGGCGACGATTTCATCTCCAAATGACGTCATACGGAACCTCACGGCGACGGCGACGGCGACGGCGACGGCGACGCCGACGGCAGAAATCTGCTTTTGAGTGTCCATATAATTGCTATCGCAATAAAAAGCGGCGAGAGCAAAGAGGCGCGAAGGGGAAAGCGGAGAGAGCGGCACAGCGGAACCATTATGTTCACACTGGGGAATCCGGCGTCTACAGCGAACGGATTTCTCCTGCCGCCGAAATTCTCGTCGTTCATACTGCTTGCCTACCGCGCCGCCGGAACGTCGGCCAGACGCCTTGTGGCGTCGCAGACCCTACCCCGCAGCAGCATGGAGCTTTGACAGGCGTTTCACTCTGCTGCATCTAGTTTTCATACTCGGTGATAGAAACAGTGATTTTGTCAACAAAATGCAGTCAACTAAATGGAGAAAGCATGACAGAAACGATGCGAACGACGCAACAAAGACGGTGCGTCGAGCAGACGACAGCTACTCAGCCTGTGAGCTCGCCTCAGCCTATGGGCGCTTGCCAAGGCGTTCGCTGGACTCACTCCGCCTTTCTATACACTCTATTGAAACTACGCACTTATCTCCTCTCGTGTAGAGTTGGCATGTTTTTATTTTGCGGCTCTTCGTCACTGCTTGCAACGACGATGATGCTAAGCCTGCTGGCATACACCTTGCTGGCGATGCACGACGCGTAGAAGCATTCGCCAAAGCAACGACGCCAGCGGTGGCGGGGGGTTCGTCCTGCAAGACCGCGAGAAGCTGGGTCAGGCCACTTTGTCAGGTCACGTTGTGCTTCACATGGTGCTTGTCGAAAACGATGGGGTGGACACGCACCTATTCGATGAGCGTTTCCGATGTCGCGACGAGCCTTGAAGACTGCGACATGACGAGCGCTTCGGACTTGGCCGCCATCTTTCGAATTTCTCACTCGCGCTCCGATTGGCCCGCGGTGAGGGAATCCGGCGGCAGCTGCCGCAAAAATCGGTCCAGGAGCGATCGGCGCGGAAAGGGCTATTCCGGCGGATCTCGCCGCCGCCGAACTGGGTTCCGCGCCGCTCCAGACGCCGAATGTCTCAGTGTGAACGCGCCCTTAGGCAGAAAGCGGAGAAGGGTATGTCGAAAGCGTGAGAAGAAACATTGGCCGTACATCTGCTTGCTCCGCTGCAAATGACGTCGAAAGACGATAGTCGTCTGCCGACCCTCATACGTAACACCATCTCTTTTCCCCCCTTCCACACCTCACGCTCTTCCCCTCCCCTCTCACTCCTCCCATGATGGAGGCAATGGAGGGTTTGCTGAATTCAATTCAAATTTCCCGCGTTCGCCTTGCACTCGCGCCATCTGTTGGGACATTTTATTACTGTTGGCTTTAAGCCGGCTACACAGGCGCGGCTTCAGTCGGCTTGTTTTACGCGTAGCGTCTCTTCGAGGCCTTCTCTAACACGTTGATTTTTTTCATTTGCAGCGTTTCATTTTCCATTTCTTTCTGTCTCTCTCTTTCTCTCTATCTGTTTCTCTTTCTCTCTTTCTTTAAATGTCTCTGTGTCTATCTCGCTCTCATTTTCTCTTTTTCTCGCCCATAGCAAGTTCTATTACAATCGTTGGTACACCGCAATCATATGGTTCCCGTAAATGCATGTTCTACAAGCGTCGCCTAATATGTCGATGCTGGTCGCCCAATATTTTGCGATTTTACTCTACTTGATTGCAAATTGCGCTTTCGTGCATTTACGCGCCAACAAATTCGAATGAACGGAATTTATTTTTTCGATGTCTTGAACAACATCTTAAAACAGATAGATTTATAATAGCACTTGGCGACTTTAACTGCGTACTGTCAGCACGTGACAAAACCAGTCCTACTCCCTACAGAGAAAGCAGTAATGACATTCTTGATCAAATCATTGAAGAACACCTCTTGGAGGATGTGGGAGAGTGTTTGGGATTAAATGCATGCGCGCGATTCATGCACTTCCAAGGATTTAGCCATGCGCGGCTTGACCGAGCGTATGTATCCGCAGAGTTGTTAGCTTTCTGCCGCGAGTATTGAGTAGCACACGTTTCTTTTACTGACCACAGTCTAGTCAAATTCGATATTGGTAAATTGAAACAAAGAAGCAAATTCAAATGGGAAAATTGGAAGTTTACCGACAAACTACTGCATAATGACGTTTTTTCAGCGCGTATAAATGAAGCTGTTCAAGAATTGCTCACCAACGACGAGACTACTCTGAGGGAACAGTGGGATCCGTTCAAACAAGGGGTAAAATTAAAAGCACTTGAATCTACGAGTAGAATACAGCACGAAAAAAGGACAGAAGAAAAAACTCTTCATGAATGTTTGGGCATTCTAATAGCTGAAGAATGCCAACAACCGGGAATGTTTAAAGACGACATTCTAGCCGTGAAGAAAAAGCTAGAAGCAATTGACGAGAACCGTTACCGTGGAGCAATATTGAGAGCAAGGGCTGAACGAATGGTGGCCGGTGAGACACCCACCAAACGACCCTTTGGCATAAAGAAAAAAAAACGTGCCCATATAAACCAAATTTCGGAAATTGAATGGCAAGGAGTAATCTGCGTAGAAAAGGCTGACATTCAACGAGCTTTTTACGATTATTATAATAACGTCTTTGCTCATATCTCAGGCAATATTGAAGCGTTTAAAAATGAATTTTTGCATTCGATACCAAGCATTGATGATGACGCTAAAGATCTATGGGAAATGCCTATCTCGATTGAAGAAGTGAAAATGGCAATTGATGAGCTCAATCCTAACAAATCACCTGGTCCCGATGGGCTGACCGCAGCGTTTTATAAATCAATCAAACATAGCGTTGCTACTATTTTGACTTCATTATTTAATAACACTTAAGACGTAGGTCTCCTGCCGTCGTCATTCCTAACTTCATATACTGTCTTGATTCCCAAAACAAAGGACGCCAGGCTCCTGAGACAGATTTCTTCGTACAGACCAATAGCGCTTACAAATGTCGATTACAAAATTTATATGAAGGTATTGGCTGAAAGATTGCAAATGGTCACAAACGAATTGGTTGGAGAATATCAAACGTGTGGAATTAAAGGTCGCACAATATTAACGAATATTCACAAGGCCAGGTGCGTGCTCGAATGTTGTGATACAACAGGCGAAGGAATCGCAATGATACAACTTCATTTAGACAAAAACTTTTGATAGAGTGCCTCACGATGTACTCCTGTGTATATTGCAGAATGTAAAGGTTGGTTCTATCATAAGAGAAGGTGTTGGCATGGCGTACAGAGGTTGCACAACACGGATTATTGTTAATAAAATAGTGGGAGAGCGCATCAAAGTGAACCGTTCTGTACGCCAGGGATGTCCCCTCTCCTCTCTACTATTTTGCTTGTACGTTGAGCCATTTTGTCTAAGCGTGATCAATAGCACCAACGTTCGAGGTTTCCGTCTGCACGCAATTGAAGTACGACTTCTTGCATACGCTGACGATATTGCTGTATTCTGTTCGAACCAAGAAAGCGTTCTAAAATTTGTGAACATTGCAAAACATTTTGTAGAGTCAGCGGCAGCGCTATAAGCTGGTGAAAGATCTTGGGGTTCCGGCATGGCCATTGGCTATCAACCCCAAGTATTTTCGCAAACATGTCTTGGGTGACTACGCCAGTTAAATACTTAGGTGTACCTTTGCAGCATTATAGAGACAGTGAACACTATTGGCGTGGAGAAGTTGCCACAATACGAAAAAGCTCTGAGCGTTTTAAAGGCTTTAACCTATCCATATTTGCACGCACCACAATTTGCAACTTGTTCCTAATTAGCAAGCTGTGGTACGTGCTGCAAGTATTACATTGCTCATGCGTTAACATTTAAAAATTACATAGTGCTTTTGCTGTTTTTGTCTGGGGATCCACGTGGGAAAGAACTAAACGAACAAGTATTTTTACACGTGTCCGCCTAGGAGGACTTGGCCTTTCACATCTGTATCTTAGAGAGCTGGTGAATCGTTTTATGCTTTTTCGCAATGCTACCGACCCTTTTTATAAAACAGGGTCGGTTCGTATACGAACTGTGCGCCAAGTGAGGTAGGTAGACATCTGCCAAACTTAATTGTGCGGTCGGAATGTATGCCAGGTAGCATATTTGGGTATATGAGAGAAGTGTACCTTTCGTTTCGTATTTTGCAAAATCATTTCTCCCTAGAATACCGCTGTGGCGTATCGCGGAAAAAACTGTACAAAGACTTATGTGATGTATTTCTTCTCACTACCCTGTATAGAATCCAATACAATGATGATCCAGGTAAAGATATCTTAAAAAGGGTAAAAAACATGCCTGTTAGGGGAGGTGTCAAAAGCTTCTTTTTCAAACTGCATACTAATACGCTAAAAGTAAAAACATACATGGAAGAAAAAGGAATGTTTGTACCTTGGGGCAATCACTGTTTCATATGTAGGAAACCTGAGACAATTGAACACGTTTTCCTAGATTGTTGCGGAGGTTACTTCTTTTGGGATATTCTTCAAAGAACCTTAAAAAAGACTTACCAGTAGATAGCAATGGCATTAGATTTTTACCGGTCAATAACGACGAAGCCTTTCCATTCGACATGATAACGCTCCTGGGCCTACATAGTATTTGTTTGTCAAGAATGGCCGATCGTAATCCAGATCTTGACGCGAGGCCAATAAGGAGTTACTTTTGCGAATATGTAAGCAGAATGATTCAAGTGTACGAACTTCATGAACCCCAACCAGACTGGCTTCCTAGGTTAGAAGGGCTGATGTGCATGCCCGAGTTTTGATTGTTCCCCTTTTCAGCCCTTGATGGGCTGCTATCATTGTACACCGTATTTCTGTGCGAATTGAATAAAGGCGATAAAGAAAGAAAAAGAGGGTGTTTAGCCTAGTGGTTATGGCGCTCGCCTTCGCACTCTGGGTACCCGCGTTCGAATCCCGCCTTGCCAAGAGAGTTTTATTTATTTATTTATTACTCGCTTTCTGTCTGCCTTTATTTCTTTCTCCCTCTGTGCCTCCTCTCGTTATGCTTGGTTTTGGCCGTGCGATTGAATCGGGTGACAGACAAAGTTTTTCGCGCCGAAGTAGGCCAAGAAACACTATCGTCTGTAAAAGCCTAGTGCGGCGACGATAGATACTACGATGCCAGAGTAGCGCGCGTCGTCTGGGAGGTCTGTCGGCAGCTGTTGTGAATCGCGCCAACGCGTCACCCGCGCGCTGGCTCTCGTGATCTCTAGGTTGGCGATGCAGTCTGGAGGATTAGTGAGACAAGATTAGCGAGGCACGCTTGCAACGTGCCGCACGAGACCGATTGGCCGCGCCAGCCAATATATCGCGAAATGAAAACACGCATAGAGCTGCCCTCAAATTTTGCATTACGGCGTATCCTAATCGTTGGTAAATTTTTTTTACGATACCGAGATAAGCAGTTAATCCAAGGAAGTTGTTTTCGCTAACTGCTCTCTTCGCTGCTACTGCACGCGCTTTATCTTCAATCTGGCTTGTGATAAAGGTTCTCACTCGGTCTAGCGTGCATTCTCTCAGTTCTTTTCTGCGAGCTTCGTCTTCACCCGGAGTTTGTTCACTCCAATGTTTGCATATAGTTACACCAATTATAATTGCTACAATTTCTCGGAAATTACGTAACATCAGTAGATGGTATTCTCTCGACATTAAAAACTTTGCCTCTATGACGGCTTCTGCTTGTGCATGATTACCGCTCGGAGCGGGCAAAATAAGTCGTAGGTTACATTAGGTTATTTATGTTACTAACATGGTTTTTGGGATTGGTCCAGTTATTGTATTAAACGAGACAGTGGGGAAATGGAGAGGGTGCGCTACGATGTTGAAAAGCACAACGTTTCGAATTAGCGGCTGATTCCCTTCGCACGAACGCGTAATAAGTTGGGGAAACTACTTTTCGCGCGCATTTTCTGCACTTCCAAACAACCACTTGTTCTGCTGTGCACGTACATTAATGTCAAACGATTACAACATAAAAATGTCCTTAAGATAGTATAATATTTGGCAGAAATTGCTCGCTGACAAGCAGGAAAATCGAAATCTGTTTAATGTTGTTGACGGAAAATCGTAAAGAGCCATCAGATATTTTCTTACTGCTCATGGCCGACTGCGCGTGCATCTTCTTAGATAAAAGCGATTCTCAAAGTGACCACAATTAACAGTACAACTACAGCAATTGAAGTAATGCAAACAATAAAGTCAACTTTGTTCAACCCAGCATTGTCTCGAAATTCTAAAACAAAAGAAAAAAAGTTAAGCAATTTTTGTGCACCCATCTTCTACAAAGCAACCCTCGCGCTTACGCGAGGGTTTCTGATTCAAGAAGAAAAAAAAACATTAGGCTAGTGGCCCTACATCAGTGAATAATGTCTTGCATTTAATTTTGCTTCTTTTATCTTTACTTCTTAGGAAGTTCTAAGCATGCGTTGTCGACTGCAGTCATGTCGACGTTCTTGTTGGTTGCTCCTGAGCACCACCTCTTTAGCAAGGACACCTCGCCGAGTGATAACACTGTGCGTTATAAATAATTAAGTTATAACCGCCTAGGCTGATATGGTTTTAATTCCCTGAGGTGTTATTCCCGGTTTGATTCCCGACAGCGGCAGCCACATTGTGATGGGAGCTGAATGCAAAAACGATAGTGTATGTAAACAGTTTGGAATTGAATCAGAGCCCCTATCTACGGCGGCACTCCTACTCTATGAGTTTTGCTTTAAAACGTTAAACCCCCCTGATTGGATTGCCGCTAAAGACCGTGCTGTTGCTCGTTGATCGTCACTTCGGGCGCACGTCGATACAATGCGCTTTGATGAAGCCTGTTTTTTCTGGGTTCAAGTATTGCGGTGCCACCTAGCGTGCACTTGGCAAATGATGGCTGAATAGACACAAAGCACACAAGGGGCTTCGTACAAGTTGACAGTAAACACTGCTAACACATTACCTATCACAAGTAAAGTTTAGCTTGGTTATACACCTCCTAGCAGCATAGAACAAAGATTTGGTTTCAGACAAGAAGCTTTACCAAACAGCACGGGTATTAAGTATAACATGTTAGTGGGACTAGACTAAACCACTTTATTTGTAATGCGTAAGCTGAGAGTCCTCCAGACAAAAGGCTGTCGCTGCGAGTTTGAGACTACCTGGGGCAGTGCAGACACCAGTATTGGTGGGACATTCAGTGAACATGCAAAATATTCGAAAACACAAACTTCACACCAGTACATATTTTGAAACGATACAGACATTACATAAACCTGAATAGGAAAACGATATAGCTCTGGTAGTTATGACATGCAACTTTGCAAATACCTTCACCACACACAAATGTTTCAAATGAAATGTAGAATATACAGTAAACAATGAAATTGCTGAAATTGATAATCGGATGCTGATAAAAATTTCGCATTGCAGACGTCAACAAAGAGTGGGTATCAAAATGCGTTGCATAACAATGGAAGGAGGATTATGACTCGGTCATATTCGCTAGCAAAATTGTATTCATGCCTAAGGATATTCATATGAACCTTTGTATTTTGTGCTTTCCAGGTTAAAATACTCCTGGGCCTCCTCGGAGCCTACAGCACTTTCCTGGTTGCAAAGGTAAGAACACGTTGACACGGGAGAACGATTTCGATGACTGAGCCATTAGAGTTTCGTTTAACAAATTTTGTTTGACGTGTATAATTATTCATTTGTAGTCATTCTCCAGCATAACGTGGTCAGCGAGAATGGCATGAAATTTGAGTTAGAAGTTAATCATAAATGCTGCAGTATAAATTTACGTGTTGTAGATGGTGGTGCTTAAGCAACGCATACACGTGCTCACCAAAATAGCATCACCAGCGCTCTTGGTTCTATATTCGTATCGCGATATTGCGGTGCATTATGCCACAGTACTTTTGTGCTGGGCGAACACATTGCGGTATAAGGAACGTATGCCAAAGCTTGCCGTGTAATTGGTGTTTTTACACCGACCCTGCTTTAAGGTAGTGTCAGCCTTTGATAGGACCAGCGCTTCTTGGTAAATTTAGCGATGTGAGAATCAATATGGCCGTCCGCCAAGAGGAAAGGCCAGACCGTAACCCAGACAGGTCAAACTGCTCAGAATGGATGGTGCCGTGCAATATTCCCATTTCTTCAATAAAGTCTGCCACCAGCAATAAAAAATATCAGATCTATCTGAAAAGTATCGGCCTTTACTTTATTTTAGGAGAACATATAAATTTCAGGTTGGCCACAGTGCACCGTGACATCTGGAGGGTCCGCTAGGTGTTCATTCTGAAAATGATACGAGTTATCCAATGACTTACCCCATGAGCCAAGTTGGCATGAAAAGAAAACGATTAGATCCGGACATAGATACATACCAAAGAGCACATGACGTATTCTAACAATGCTAATGACATTAAAAGATGAGCAGTCTTTGTCGCCGAAAGCTCGTGACGGCAACTTTTTTTCTTGGGTATTATATAATATAACATAATATGTCATCTGGACACTTATATTATTGTAGTGATACTTGCCCAAATGTACAGAAGAAAACGTAGAGGTCGTAGATATGTAGTCTACAGCGATACGTAGCAGGAGATGGAAAAGTCTGCGGATCTCGGAGGAAAACAGCTATGTTTGACGGTCATGTACTGTCCGTATCAATCAATTATAACAGTGTTTTCAAAAACGCATTTATGTGCACTCGCTTGAGTTTTTGGGTTGCTATAATTGCTCATGTGTTGCTTCCGGACTTAAAACTCCGTGATACAATTTCATTCGAAGTCTCTGGGAAGTGCAGGTTCCTGGTAAATTATTGTCTTGTAGTGTTGCTGCCGTGGCACTCCATTCTGCTTTAGAACCTAACACAGGGAATTCAATGGTTTTTCAATGCAGGGAGCATGCGCCTACCAAGTTCGCAAATATGCTCGAGCAAGATTAGAGAACTCGTCGCCGAAAGCGGGAGAGCACGAGGAACACCGCAGCGACGACATGGAAGCGACGACCAGCTTCATCAAAAGCGTCCCCACATCCGACTCTGCGGCCTCATCGCCGTTAGATCCGCTCCACCGTCGGCTGTCAAGGGTCGCGAACACGACCTTGGAGACTCCATAACCTTGGAGGAAGCGCACTGAGGGCGACGGCGTCGCTCACTACTCTATGCACAGTAAATGCGGTTCGAAGCTTATATGAATACAATGAAAAAACAGTGTAAGGTCAACGTAATGTCCACTGACGTGGTTGAGGAAGTTCAGAACCACGTTTGTCACCAATAAACTTTCATTTTGAAGGCAACATCGACCGTATTTCTTCCCTCAAAAAACTTTTGAATTCTTATAGCGTCTTGTAAAAAGACCTTGTTCACGAATGTTATGGCGTAAGTGAAGTTGCGCGCCAATGTTTGACAAGATAAAATGAAAGGAAGGCAGGAAATGCATGTCTGACGCGCAGGATGATACTCCGACCTTTATTTTAAGAGTGGTGATGTGGGCGTTTTTCGTAGCTTTGGTCTTTTCTATAAACTATGCAACGTAATTTCACTCCCACAATAAATGGCCGAATATCCTCACGCCAACTTTCATCAGCTGTTATGAAATAGCCTGACACCGGTACCCATGAACAGATAAGTTTAATTAGGATAAAATAAGAGTACGATATACAGATTTGTGGGCTTCCTTTATATTCTGCAAGAAGGTACGTAATACTGAGAATGCCTCTTCGTGTTTTACGCGTTCAATTTGTAACGCACTAGTCCCAAATATAGTTCATTCACTATGCATAGAAAATTTCGAATCAATTCATTGAACATGTGTGTGCACTGAAGGAGATTCTCAATACAACCTCGTGCTTACAAGTGAAGGGTGCGATGACTTTCTCTTTGGCACTTGTCATTCTAACGGCCGTAATAGCTGTCGAAAATTAGGTCGACATAAGATATGAAAAGGAACTTTATTATTTGGCTCGACAAACTAATTGAGGCGGCTAATCATTTTGTCAAAGCGTAGAGTACTAAGTTCAGAAGTAGTTCGTACAATCACACACTAAGCTGGTAAATTATTGAAAATCGAATTTAGGAGTTTAGGTTCCCGATATTAAAGGGCCCCTAAACCACCTCAGATATTTTTTGAACATTTCAAGTAAACACGCGCATCGAGTTCAGAATGCCGTCACGATCAACGATGCCAAACGCTGCAGCGCTACGCGCCGTGGGAGCGCCACAAAATAAAAAAAAAAACAATGCCGTCCTCCTCCCCTCGCCTTTCCGGTATCCCCAGCGGTCGTCATGATGTCAGCAGGGGAATCTGGTGATGTCAACGGTGGAAACGATGCCCATTGGTCGAACAAGAACTTACGACTTCCGGTTTGTCTGCTAGCAGGTACGCTCGCTCCCTGCTCGTCCTCGCCGTGTTGCTCGCTTGTGCGCGCTTGCGCATCGGTAATTGCAGCCCGCAACGGAAGTGCCAAATCGCTCGTGTTCCGACACAGTCATGCTTAGCGGTCTGATTAACTGTGCGAACAGTGTCGGCCTTTCCAGACGTGCGCGAAACACAGGGTAGCAACAGCGGGTAGCCGAGAAGCGCCGAGTCTACGTCCACGTTACCGGTACGCTAAATCGCCGCACGCCGTTTGCCATTCGCGGGCCGCCGGTCGACAGCGGTTTTGCTCGCGAGCGGCGAGATTTCCTTGCCGTACGTAGAGACGATGAGACCGGGACTCATTTGTGCGACAGCCTCACCGCCGCTGATCGCTCGACGGCACCGATGTCGTCGCTAAGCCTTTTCCGGTTCCCTTCAAAGCTAAATAAAGCGGACGGCGCTTCGAAATGAATTACGGACGCTCACAAGCCGCAATATTTTCTGATGGTTGTTATCGCTCTTCGCAATAATTGTACACAAAGAAGAAAAATACGCTGATATTAGCGGCGCCGTCGGCTGCGATGCGAGCACACTCGGTCGTCTCCCGTCGGTAGCCGTGCACTCAGCTGCAGCCGATGTTTTCGTTGCCGGTGGCGGAGGCGCGCAGCTTGGCGGTCGTCGATTGGCCTGTTGATCGTGCAGCGGGCGGGGCGCCGGCCGAACTGCCGTCTACTTTGCCGCGCGAGAGGTGTCCAGACTGGAGGCCGGTTCGTCGTCCGTATATGTGCCGCTAGCATCATGGCTAGAGTGGACGTGCCTTAACCGGAAGTAGGCAGTGTTTTGAGAAGCGCGTTGGCGATGACGTTTGTCACGTGACATTTCGAGCAGCACTCGGCGAGGAGGGGAGACCAGCCGACGAGGAGAGTAGCGAAGGAAAGAGTGAAACGAGGGAGGGCCGTTTTTCGATCATCAAACGCGCGTAACTCCGCTATTACGGCACCATTTCGAAAAATTCTCGCGGCTACGTGTTCGTTGTAGACTCGTGCACAAGTGCAACGCCAGAACTAAATTTCGACCTCTGGGTGGTTTAGGGGCCCTTTAAGAATGGGTTATGAGGGTGGCAGTTTCGGATCATAATGAGCACTTAGGGTTTTTTTTTTGTATCGGGGACTTAATGCGCAGTACAAGAGCGTTTTTTTTATTCCGCCTTCATCGCAATGCGGGCGCCGCTGTCGGGATCAAACCAACGACCTTGTACTCAGCAGCGCAACGACATAACCACCAAGCGCTAACCTGGTAAGCCGTTTCTTCCGCCACTCACAACATGTCCTTCTGAGCGGGCACTATTCAAAACTAATTGACCGAGTGTTTCACGTATAGCTGACAGTGCTCAACGAACACGTGCAGCGCCACAGCTGGCAGGAACAGAATGGTTTTTTTTATGCAAGTAGATATGAAAATAAGGCATGTTTGCACAGGACGTATTCGGATGGCTGTGAAAGCCAATTTTATTGTGCACTTTGCACGAGACATGTTCATACTTGGGTGACGAAAAAGTTTAGAGCTGGGAAGAACTGGTGACACCCTTCAGTATTGGACTGTATACGACTAGAACTAAATCCATTCCATTAAATACCGAGTGCGTGCTGAAAAACCCAAACGACGAAGGGGTTAGAAATGCAGCCACCACATAAAACAGGTGCGTATGTGCACTTTAAGGTGGCGGTCCCACTCCGGCGGCACGAGCCCCCCGTTTCCAGTACTTTTGTAGCAACCGTGGCGGCTCTTCTACTTAAGATATGAAGTTGTCGTATAAACCATAAAAACCTTAATTCTTGTAGATTCCAACTATATATAATATAAAGAAATTGATTGGTGTGATTTAGAAATAAATGTTCAAGAACAAGCATGAGATACATGTTTTTTGTGAACTGTGTCTCAGTTGTGACCATATTTAGAAGAAACTACCGCACTTACTGCATTGCGGCTTGGTCTGTAGCTTTAGGACATATTTATCTAGTTCCTAGACGTAGCAAATTAATTTTAAATTTTTACTTTTTGGATAATTTGATTTTGAAAATTGCCAAATATTGCAATCTTCTGTTGTAAACAGCCCGGCAACTACATGCTCAAGGAAGCTAAATTTTAGATAAAGTAGAGATCAAGATATTTCCATTTAGGAGGAAAAATTTCATTCGTGTAACTTTATTAGTTTTCCTAATAATGCGGCCGAAAATAAGCAATATTTAGAATTCTGGTTTTATTTTTGCCCAGTTTTGCGGGAAGGTAATAAAGCTGCGAAGCTGCGCTTTAAAACTAATAAAGTTACACGAATGAAATATTTCCTCCTAAATGTAAATTCTTTGATCTCTACTTTATCCAAAATTTAGCTTCCTTGAGCCTGTAGTTGCCGGGCTGTTTACAACAGAAGATTGCAATATTTGGCAATTTTCAAAAGCAAATTATCCAAAAAGTAAAAATTAAAAATTAATTTGCTACGTCTAGGAACTAGATAATTATGTCCTAAAGCTACAGAGCAAGCCGCAATGCAGTAAGTGCGGTAGTTTCTTCTAAATATGGTCACAACTGAGACACAGTTCGCAAAAACGATGTATCTCATGCTTGTTCTTGAGCATTTATTTCTAAATCACATTAATCAATTTCCTTATATTATATATAGTTGGAATCTACAAGAATTAAGCTTTTTATGATATATACCACAACTTTATATCCTAAGTAAAAGAGCCGCCACGGTTACTCCAAAAGTACTGAAAACAGGGGGCTCGTGCCGCCGGAGTGGGACCACCGCCTTAAAGCTCTTACTTAGACCACTGTGATTGAAAAATACGAAGTGGTGCACTACGTGGTTTTACCGTGAGCGTGTGTTTAACATCCGGCGCACCGAATATCGGAGAGATTTATTATGGCGTAAGTGGCGCCACGCTACAATTAATATACAGTTTTAGTACTACGAAAATGGCACCACGCTCAACGCCAAAAAATAGCGGGGTCAGGCTGCACATGTTCAGAACGCTATTTCGGTTTTGCGCGTAGCGTGCGTCCGCTATATTTCGAATATAGCGGAGACGCTAAACGCTCGTTAAGTTTTTGGCGTTGCAGACCTGGCGGCACCTTCGTAATTGACGGCTGCCGCTTCGCAGAAATTGTCTCGTCCTGCTGCGTTGTAGGACTCGCTGATTTACAAATAAATGGTGCTGCTGGGTTTCGCTCCGCGTATTCCGGCTTCGGTAACGACCTACGATCGATAAGACAGCGTTGTTTTCGCTTTCGATTCTAGGTTAAGCACACTCCACATGCTCAGCGAAAGCGTAAGTCTGCCTGTAAACACTGGTCAGACGGAGGCAAGAAATCTTAAAATTATTGTTGCCCAATTTATTTTATGAATAATTGTTTACGTGCTTCAATTGTTTTGAACTTACTAACAGCGTCCGATACGTCTCAAAGTTGTTACTGATTAATCTCCGTGCCCGAGCACTTGACCATGCAGCCTCTTTTAAAGGCTTGGCGTGGATCCACACGGCTAGTTTGGTTGTCGAGCTGCTGAGCTTGATGCTTTGACTACTCGCAGCTACATGGCGCGGCGAAGTTTTGCGCTTAGCGGCGCCATCGTTATTAATTGTCTTACGCTAAACTCTATCTAACAGCGTCCCGCAAAGATTTAGCGTGCGTAACACGCTAACGCGAACGTTTTCCGCAATACTAAACCTTTCTAATGGAATGGCGGGGTCGTACTGCGCACGCACAGAGAGCTAACGCATCTTTAGGCATTGCGTACGTCCGCTAACTTTGGCATTTAGCGTGAGACAGTAACGCTCGAAAAGGCGGTTTGATGCTGAATGCATGCGGCCCCTTCGAACGACAACTACCCACTTCACACCAGTCGTCTCTTCTTGCGGCCTTGTAGAACTGGTCATCATCATCATCATCATCAGCCTATATTTATGTCCACTGCAGGACGAAGGCCTCTCCCTGCGATCTCCAATTATCCCTGTCTTGCGCTAGCGTATTCCAACTTGCGCCTGCGAATTTCCTAACCTCATCATCCCACCTGACTTTCTGCCGTCCTCGACTGCGCTTCCCTTCTCTTGGTATCCATTCTGTAACCCTAATGGTCCACCGGTTATCCATCCTACGCATTACATGGCCTGCCCAGCTCCATTTCTTCCGCTTAATGTCAACTAGAATATCGTCTACCCCCGTTTGTTCTCTGATCCACACCGCTCTCTTCCTGTCTCTTAACGTTACTCCTAAGATTTTTCGTTCCATTGCTCTTTGTGCGGTCCTTAACTTGTTCTCGAGCTTCTTTGTTAACCTCCAAGTTTCTGCCCCGTATGTTAGCACCGGTAGAATGCAATGATTGTACACTTTTCTTTTCAACGACAGTGGTAAGCTCCCAGTCAGGATTTGGCAATGCCTGCCGTATGCACTCCAACCTAATTTTATTCTTCTGTAAATTTCTTTCTCATGATCAGGGTCCCCTGTGAGTAATTGACCTAGATAAACATATTCCTTTACAGATTCTAGAGGCTGACTGGCGATTCTGAATTCTTGTTCGCTTGCCAGGCTATTGAACATTATCTTTGTCTTCTGCATATTCATCTTCAACCCAATTCTTGCACTTTCTCGATGAAGGTCCTCAATCATTTGTTGTAATTCCTCTCCATTGTTGCTCAATAGGACAATGTCATCTGCAAACTGAAGGTTGTTATACTGGTATACATCTGGTATACCAGTATAACAATACCAGTACAATATGGTATACCAGTATACCAGTATAACAGTAGAACTGGTATACATCTGCAAGTAAATTGTGGTACTGGTTTTGGATTCGTTTAATCTTGCTTTATTAGTTCCCTGCGGACGACAACTCAGCGGGGTTTCCGATGTTGATTTTCGGTTGAGAACGCTCCTGCGCCTAACAAAAGCGTCCACATAAACATTCGGCGGACTGCGGGAACAACATTTAAGTGCGAAGCACTTTAGGGGCCCGGGCTGTCGGCGCCTAAGGTGATGTCATGTCGTCGTGGTCACGCGCATAAACAAGATCCGCCGAAAACTCGCGTCTCGTTCGCTTCGTGTATAACACAATTGGCATCGAAGGGTTCGAATGTCTGACTAACATTACTGTAAGTGATGACATCAATAACATCACATGCTCGTCAGTTACGTCACAAGTAATGATAATAGGCAGTTTTAGTATAGCGGAAAACGCTTACGTTAGCGTTAGCGTGCGACGCTAACGCTAACGAGACGCTAACGCAAAGAAAGGCGCTGCACTGCGCGGTACAAGGTAGTGTTTTAGAATAGCGGAACGGAGCAAAACGCTAACGCTAGCGCAAATACAGTAGGGCGCCATCTCGAGGCGAATACAGCAAACATGAGCAAACCCTCTAGTTTAGCCTACGCCGCTGCTAATCGAGAACGTATATAAAAAAAATGTCGCAGTTTCACCCGAAAGGCGAAGCATCAATTGCGATAGCAACTTAGTAGAGAGCTATACGGAGCAAGGATAGTAGTTTTATCCGCTGTGCAAACTTGGACATGCAGCAGCACCGGCAGCACAAAGCACTGTTGTCGACGCCGTCGGCGTTTTGCCCGCGTTCGCACAAAATGCGTGCGGCGTTGGTGACTGTTGCCGGAGCCTCTGATATAAATAGACACTTGGTGCCGCAGCTAAACGTCGCCTCCCTTCCCTGCCCCCCCCCCCCCCCCCCCCCGCTGCTTTTCGTGCGTCAGAAGAAGGCGCGTTTGCTCTACATATATGGTGATTGCAAAAGAGGAAAGAGACGCCTACTTCTGCAGCCCTTAAGGGAGCACGGAACAGAACGCGCGTTTGTTCTCCGCCGTGCGTTCACTCCCCGATAAGTGGTTCTTGAGGGAAAGGGAAAGGTTGGCGCTATCTTCTGCAGCCCTTGAGGGAGCACGGCTCAGCGCCAACGAAAGCGCGCGTCCCTCGCGCCCTTTCACTCGCACATACAGCGTTCGGCGGCGCGCGGCGACGATTTCATCTCCATTGACGTCATACGGAACCTCACGGCGACGGCGACGGCAACGGCGACGGCGACGCCGACGGCAGAAATCTGCTTTGGAGTGTCCATATAATTGCTATCGCAATAAAACAACGCCCATTTGTCACCCGTACGCCGCTGTCGAAGCACCATCGCACAAATCTAAAGCAAACACAAGCATTAGTGGGGAACGAATGAGCCGAACAGTGCAGGCCGACGACTTGATAGACCCGAAGTGGACGGCTCTTGTAGGGAGCCTATATGCAAGCGCTGTTTTAGGGTGGTGACAACCTTTGTAAGGGTACTTGCCACCGCCAGCTAAATTGGCGGGTAAAATTTTCCGCCAAATATAGCATGTGGGAATCAAAATGGCGAAAACATCAGCCGACAGACCACGTTTCCCGCAACCGTTGGTTCCGTGACACTAATTCAATTTTTAAATCAAAATTTGGCCACAGCGGCCAGAGACCCATACCGTGTCTTAGAGCAGTGCATTGCACGTCTACGTTTCAGTTAAGCAGGCTTGCAAGCACAGTTTTTATTACAGCACACTTCGAAAATCAACCTTTATATAGCGTGTACAAGTAGAAGGCAACGACAATGTTTAATGCAGTTCACATTCTTGGCGTGAGAAAATGCTACCACGAGCACGCCGCCGTGCCTTATAACTTGTTGCTTTGTATGCTACGGAAAAAAAGATAACTTTGATGTGTTCAAATAAAAGAAAAAGGCAACTAGTATATTAAATATGTATGCAGGTTTCGTGTGCGCATTGGTGCAAAACTAAATTAAAGAAATTTCATAGATCGCGTGCCAAAATGGGTACATCATAGCGTCACAAAAAGAAAGCAGGAATGCACCGCGACTTTTAGCGAAATTGGGAATTAAAATGGCTACTCACCAAATTTGGCGGTAAATAGCCCTCAAAATTTTGGAGTTGTCACCATTCTGAAACAGCGCTTGCATGTAGGCTCCCCAGGCTCTTGCTTCAACAGGCGCCGCCATCTTTACCTACGTACGGAATAGTAGTATGTGGTTATTGGGGGGAAATGAAGATATAAGTGCAGTGCCGTAACTGTCTCTCTCTAGGAGGACAGCTCAACAGCACTGCACGGGGGAAGGGGAGGAGGGGTATGAAAGAGATGATAGAGACAAGGGGTGAGGTAGGAAGACGACGGCCGGCAACAGGAGAGAAAAAAAAAGGGGAAGTGATGAAGAGCGCGGCTTAGAGCGCGGCTTAGAGCCGCGCTCTGAAATTTGTGGCACTGCAAAAGTCTAACAGTGCCGAAAGGACCCATTTGACCAGGGAGCTGTGGGCATCCTGGAAAAGTAGGTCTTTGAGCGAGTTGGCCGGCAGACCGTATGGGCGATAGGAGTCTGTGAGCATCACTCTCTCAACACCGAAAGCAGGGCAGTGTAGAAGGAGATGCTCCACCGTTTCCATGTCGGCATAGTTGGCACTCACCCTACTGCCGATTCCCCTGAGTCTATGGGTTCGCGCAGCAGCTACGCCTCTAATACCATAAAATTCCAGCTGTCCTAGCAAAATATTGCATTTAACCAGGTCGAACGCTTTCGAGAAGTCTACAATAATCTGAGTACCATTTTCTGGCATTCATAGTTGTCTAATATGAACTCCTTCTGACTAAGAAGAGCAAGCTCGGTCGATTTTTTCACGCAAGCTATATTGGGTGGAATGTATGAGAATATGACCATCTACTAATGATGACAGACGCTGTAACATAATTGTTTCAAAACTAAAAAAAAACTGGTAGTATAAAGGTAGCATAACCCTTAAGGGCATATTTCATTGTTGCAGCTTTTTAAAAGTACTTTAGTTTCCTTGGCGGTCGGCGCGTCACGCAGAAATATGCCTGATGATAAAAGCTTGTTAAAATATGGGTTAGAAAGGGTTCCAGAACAGATATTTACATGTTTAATAAGCTGTACTTGGTTTCCTGAAACGCCAGTAGGTTTCGTGTTGCTCAACGACATAAATGAAGAGATAACTTTGTTCTAGGAGACTGGTGTAAGAAAGACGGAGTGTTCAGTGTAATAATTCTTATATTTTGATTTGAAGCAATCTTTGAAGACTGACCAAGAGAAAGAAAAAAAAATATTCAATCTGTTCGCCAATTCGCAAACTTTTAATTCTATAGTATACGGCATCCTGCTAAATTGTAATCTGTGCCGGCAAGTTTCCTAGCATTAAATTCAGTGTTCCAAACGTTTTCAGAGCGCCCTTCAGTAGTAATAAATTGGTTTATTAAATATTCATTCGTAGCCGTCCGTAATCTCTTTCTAAAAGAAAGAGCTCGTAAATTTGTTAAATGTTTCAAGGGCCCCACGTGATTAAGTTTTTATGAATACTTTATATAAGTGGTCTCACTTTCTAATACAATCAAGCAATTGCTTTGTCGTTCGAGTTTTCGGCATTGCTTTAGCGTCTCAATTTTTCAAGGAAACTGAAGACCGATAGGCTTCCAAAAATTTACTAAGAAATAGCTAGTATGTTGTGTGAATATTACACAATACAAAGCTTACTACATAGTCATTTTTCTCTGATAAATGACGCTGTTTGGGCGACTCAAGTCTATAAAAGAGCTGTTGTCGGGAGCATATCGAAAGATTCAATGTGTAGTTTGTGGAAAGAAATATGGGCAAGCGATGACTGATATCACGTGTGATAGTACCAGACCATAACTAATGTGCCGTAGTTCTAAATTGGGTATGAACAGATATGTGAGTCCTCAATGTATTAGTGAGCCGTGTTGATGTCATTATAACATTATTACATGTATAGACATTCAGGAGAGAAGTTGGCGTGTTTTTTTTTCTATTTTCATCCAATAGTATCGAAGTCATTACCTAAGAATAATCGATATCGGACAGCCCACGACCGTGCTGTCGCGTCTTGACGACCGGCCGCTTTAGGAGCAGACAGCCCTGTAACGCCGGCCTATAGGCACCGGGCGGCCGTCGTAAGGCGCCAGCGGCGCGCCGGCGATATGCTGGCGAACAGCGCCGCGAACGGCAGCTGTCAAAGCACTGGCATGTGAAGCAGACGACGGGACGAAGGCGCTCGGTGCTTCCAGTGATTTGGCACAGCGGGTTTTAAGGGCTGACGCACCGGAAAACGCATTTTCGTGTGTCTGCTTTTGAGAAAGGTCGTCACTTGTGCGAGCCAGATCACATTCGTGGCATCAGGTAGTACATAAAGCAGAAAACGAGCGCAAATTGCGATGCAAATGCACCACGCGAACTGAGCTCACCGCGGCAAGCTAAGACTTCCACGTGGAACTCCAGCAGTTATATTCCAAATGTTATTTTGCTTTGCGCTTGAACATTACCGCGTATTTAATCATGGAAATATGCGAATGACACAAAAATTATGGACAGAAAAAAAAGGAGACATACGTCTTCCTTACTCTGTTTCTTGAGCTGCTTCGCCGATCGCACATGCGTCAGTAAGTTCCCGCTCTCTGTCCGTTGTAGTTCTTTTATCTTTGCAATGCTTCCCCATTCTTACTTGCTTATAAACTAGCCCAATCTTCAGTCACGGCCCATTTTATATAGCTTAGCGCGACGGGAGCCGTCGGTGGCGGCGAGTGTGAACACGCCACTGCGTTGGCGTTCGCCGTCGATGCACAGCACAGTCGTGTGCCGGACTCAACCAGAGTTTGGAATTGCTACGAAGGAAAATGTACATCAAAAGAAAGACTGATACACTGATAAGACGGCAAAATAACTACAAATCTGAGTGTTCGCCTTCGGTGCCCAAGCTCCGGAGCCGTTACACTGCGGAGGCGAAGACAGGCAAGTGGGACACGAAGCTCTTGCGTATGAACGGCTCTTTTATTAACGTTAGAACAACTAGACCATAGCAGATCAGCGTCGGAAATGTACAGTGCCCAGCGATTGAAGCGCTGGCAGCGCGCGGCTGCCGCCGTTTTTTTTTTTCGTTTTTTTTCGCGCCACAGGTGAGCGCCGTGGGACCAAATGCAGTCATAATGCGTTACTAAGGTTCTGGCTTTCACTCTACACCACAATGCATCAGTTTGGCGCCCCCAGCGCTTACAGTCAATGCAAAAAGCGCTGGCGACCATGCGATTCGAGTATCGCGTTATTGCTGAGCACTGTATGCGCTGTTGCCTACAAACCGCACATATACAGACTTTCCGCCTGAAAAACGCGATGCCGCGATGAACAACGATTGAATTTAATGGCCTAACCAGTTTCAGTCATGTTTCAGTAACTGTTGGTGCACCCAAAAACGCAACATGTTTGATCAGACTTGGTTTCAAGGCAGCGCCTGCTGCGCGCGGCCCGGCGGCCACATGCCATACATTCGCGGCGCAGCCGCATGAAGGCGCCACCAGTCCAAATTCACCCCGCGCCCGGTGCCTATAGACGTTTTCACGGGGGCGCTTCCGACGGTCTGGCGTGGAGAGTATGTGTCAGTGTTGCCTGTTCGGTCGGGACTGTGAGCTTGCCTTGCGCTTGCATTGCGGAGTGGTAGCTTTCCTTCGATGATTCCGTTTATTTTTGTCACGAATGACTTACGCCCATAAATAATGGCATATATACTCATCAAAAGGCTACAGGCCAGTACTGTGCAGTTTATGGGTGCACGAACAACCAGCGTAAAATAACGATTTTGGGGCTAAGTGTGTCCACAACACAGCACTCCGCGAGACCACTGCGATGTGATATGTTCACGTTTCGCCGGTTTCCTGCATCACCTGAGGACTTGGAATTTCAGTCTAATGTGAACCAATGCACACATCAGTAAAAGAAAGCATTTTGGTAAACTCTTTTTGGCACATTTCCCAATAGGTTGCGAGAATTGTCAGCTCTTCGATGCAATATTTTCTCGTATTTAGTGGCAGAGGCTACATTTGTTATTCTTTCAAACACGACTTTATTCCAGTGCCTAATACGGGGGTCACACGGCGCACTTTTGGTCGTGATCGAGCCCGATATGGGCCGAATTTCTTGGTCGCGATTGGCTTCTTTGCTCAATCTACGGAAGGGAGCCAATCGCGGTCGAACATTGCGATCCAGATCGGTCTCGATCGCTATCAAAAGTGGCCGTGTGATACCGGTATAAGACAAATTGGAGCACTCTGCGAGAGAACTAGTCGGTAAATACACTTCGCAACGATCTGGAAAAATCGTGTCCTATGGAAGATGTATGCAGACCCTGTGTCCACCAAAACATTGTCTCTGCGTTCACACGCACTCTGCGCGGCCCTGCCCATAAAGGAAATTAATTTCAACAGTGTGGTGCTGCATCGAGCTCCCCAATCTTTGATCGTTGTCTATGTGCTTGGGCAGCAAGAGAATGCAAAAACGAACGTGTCAACCTCATCAGCGCGGCCTAGCGCCAGTGCTAGAGTTCGGGAACCGTAATGCGCTAACTGTGCGTGGCGTAGAAACGCGCTAAATGAGCCCGCGCAAGTAAGAACGTAAAAAAAAGTATTCGCAAGGGTACGCGGACAATAGCATCATGCTTGCAAGAATAACAGTAACGAAAAAAGTAAATTATTCGCACAGTCGATCAAGTGAAATACTTACGTGCGTGCACTGACTGCTTCGCTGACCACTAAGCGCTTTTC
Organism: Dermacentor silvarum; assembly: GCF_013339745.2. NCBI lineage: Eukaryota > Metazoa > Arthropoda > Arachnida > Ixodida > Ixodidae > Dermacentor > Dermacentor silvarum. The sequence goes on along the minus strand of NC_051155.1, from coordinate 84,649,010 downwards.
ACTGACGGTCAGTAGTGCTTTACAGTCATATGCATATGTAGTTATTCAACAATTGTTAAGACTTGACATTACTTTATTATGAACATAGCACGGTGAGACGGTGTAAGGCAAACACGAGAAATAGCAGAGATGGTCCTAACGCTGCAATATTATTGGCTTATTTCGCTTCAGAGACAGCGCACACGAACAATTCTTGCCGTACGCGCTATCTCCAATACAAACTTCGCGCACGATCTACGTTAAGGTTCGCCGTGAGCGAAGCTTGTTCCAAATTAAGACATTCGAAAGAAAAGCCATTCCAGGTAAACAAACGTAAAAAAATAGGTAAACAAATACATCTTTATAACAAGTCCTGTTATAATACCTATTGGGATTGACAGTATGTATAAATAAATAACTACTAAATACTAAAAATAATAATTTAGCACCTGGGGCTGTATCAGTTGCGCTGGCATCTGTGATCACTGTCGCGCGTCGGTTTGCTGCAGGTACCGCGCTGCTCGATCGCCACGCTTATGCTTTGACATTTGGTTATAAGCACCCTGCACCGCAGCCGATCCAATAAATTTTGCATGATTGAGCTGTTCAGTTGCGTCGGAAGCGTATGGAGTAACCACCGCATATCTACCAACCACTGACACGCGTCGTCACGCCACCGGCGCCTGGTTCAAAGCATTGCCCGACTGCTATGTACGTGCCTGCTTTCGCTAAATGAGGCAACTCTCTACCGCGAAACGTAATGGTGGTCAGACGGTCACATGTGTCCAGCAATAACAATGAAAAAATGTGGTTGATCCCTCTTATATAGGAATCGGTATAGAACACGAAAGTGAAACGTGTCTTCACAGAAGTAGTGTAATGTTTATTGCACATTGATATATAATGTCTATTGGTGTTTTGTGGCTAAAGCGCCCTTAGGCGTTGATGCACCCACGCTGACGCCTGGTGGCACGTCTCCTCCATCACGACTACCAACGTCGATGACCATGAGCAACCGTCGTGCATATGGAAGCTGCACTACGCTGCACACGCTAGCACAACGCGAAAGACGAAGCACGTAACTGACACACTAATACAACGCGCAAGACAAAGCACGTAACTGAATCGTCACCGAGTCAAATCAGCGCGTACAGCGCGTCGTAATTGCAGCCTCCGCGATCAACTTCAGAAACATTTTCAGAGCTAATTGCGGAGGCCACGCTCCGCTGTGCTGAGTACGGTGAACGCCACCTAGGTGGCGTTGGTAGTGCTTCTTGATGCCAGCGTCCCTTCGAATGCTGGCATCGAGGCGTCGTAGTGCTGAGACCACCGAAGCGTTCACTGTCGGTGCGCGTTAGTGTCATAATGCAGTACTTCTCTTTTCTGCTCGTAGGCGGCGGCACCGCCCCGAGCAAGAGCGCGGGTACACGGAGGAGTGTTAGATATATAAGGCGCGTCTGTGTAGCTCTCTGCAAATGCGTTTGTGGCGCAATGGGTTAAACGCTCGGCAATCTATCGTCGCGGACCGAGAGTTCGTGGGTTCGATTTCCAAATTTTGCATGTTTGTGGAACTTTTTCTTCTGGTTTCTTTCTTTGTATTATGTTCTATGACGTATTTCCGTGACGGAAATACGTCAGTGAAGTCTTGGTGGACCCCGGCATAAAACACTTTCGTGTTAATATACCGCTGATTAGCACCCCAAGTCTCGACGAAGCAGACGCGGCTGCCGCCGCTACCAACGAAGAAACACCACATCCACTGGCTGGGCTTGCACACTACACTGACTGCTCACGCGAGCACGTGAAACATGTAACAAGTGAAGCGGCACAAGACGAGCGAAGCGGAAGAAAACAATCGAAATAATGCGCGGCGAAGATCACACAACCGAAGTGCGGCCGTCCTGCTCTCGCAAGGCGCACAGTCCAAAATGGCGGCATAACATGTTCTGACGCTAGACGTCGCCCGTGTCGGCCAATGGCGCGGCTCAAACGTCGGTTTGTGAAAAGGTCTATATAGCCGTCCCACCACAATTCGGTCAAGGCCCTCTTGAATATTTTATTATCAAGTGGCCCTTTAGAAAGGCTATAGTTCACAGAGACGTTCCCCACCTCCTGTATTTCTTTCCGCGCCTATCTTTTAGCTCTTCATGGCTCTTTCGGTCTTTCTTTCGGTATTTGTTTTCCCTTTACCTTTCCCCTAGTGCAGGGTAGCAAAGCAGACAATTTTTTGGTTAATATCCCTGCCTTTCCCACCTTGGTTCTCTCTCTCTCTACGTCTAATCATGGTAGTTAAACGAGAAATGAGGGTTACCTGCTCCTAACATACCAGACACTAATAAAACCGACATGAAAAGGGCTTGTGTCCCTCATCTGTCTTCGGGTGTGAGCAGAATGAACAAATACTAGACGATCTTTTTTTGGCGGAAGATGATTAATGCTTACAAAACAAAGGGATTTTCTTTCGCGTTGATTTAAGTATGCATCCATTCGAATAAGTCCAACATTCTACCTTACTGCAAAATAGAGCAGCGGAGCAAGTACAGAGTCTTGAGGAGAGGTGTACGTCTTTGCCTAGTCTAGAAAACTTGAGGTTGCCTGACTCGGGACCGGTAACGAAAACTACATAACCGAGATGTCAGTTAATGGTTATTGGGCATCGAGGTTTTTCGTGCTTGCATTAGAGTACACTGAAGAACAACGTGAAAAGCTCGCGCAGAAAAAAAAAAACATCGCGTAAGCATTGTCAACAATATCCTTGCTAGAAGTTGTTTTATGCCCCAACTCAGTAGCGTTTGCGTGGTAATAACTTGCCTGAAATATACAGTCAGCTCGTGTTGAATACCTTTCTCGGAATTTTATGCGGAATAATTTTCCGCAGTCCCAGTTCGGCCTTTGTATGGAAATGAGTGAAACTTCACAACGAGCTTTCGTGATCCGCCTGTGCTTGATAAACATTCTCAACTGAATGGAAGAAAGGATGCTCACTGCCTCTATAAACCTACAATGGCAGAACCGATGCTATGTAGAGCTCAGTCAGCTTTATGCAGGCTTCGACTTTTCTGCATTTATTTTAGCTACAGGATCTTGTTTCAAAATTTATATCTTACCAAACTTTGTGAAGTCAGTAAGCAAATATTTCTTTGAATACTTTGTTTATTGCGACGAAAAAGAGGAATACACACCACTGCGTAAAAAAATTATTCCTCGTATGACTTTGATTATACTATAGATGATTATTACGCGTAAGCACTTGAGAAAGCTTTTCGGGAGAAAATTGTGATGTCCTCTGTGAGTACAGAAGTGTTCACAACAATGTGTGGTGCTGAGAAACATTCATAAAAGTTGTTCGAACCAACGTTTAAGTTGCTTTAGGTGCCCCAATGCCAATAAATGTACCTCATTTCATTCTTCCATAAAACGCGGTTTTTGTTTCAGTAAAACTTCTACCATTTTACTCGAGAAGTTATACACGCAGAGCTCTTTTCGTGGGTAATATTTACCGGTTTTTGATAAAAAGGCTTTATTTCTTGAATGCCCACAAATACGCATACATGTAATACGCAGTGAGGTGACAATGCGCGCTGCTCCCTCCGGTCGCGTGACATAAAACGAAAATGCCGCACGTAGCAGTTCCTACCCGCGCTGATCAATCTTTTATTTTTTGCTACAAAAGCAGCAATAGCAGCAGCCGCAGCCACACTAGCAGCGAGTGCAGCAACGTAGATACACTGCTCGATCGCCATGGCATTGCAAATAAGCGTACTGCTTGCTTTTACTTGTGCGCAGGTTCTGGCTGTTGAAGCCGCAAACCTTTGCCCGGAATCAATAATGAGTGGGTGGAACGTAAGTTGTTCTTTAGATTGTTACACGCTTCGATGCCGCGCACCTTGTTTCTCTGATTGATTAGTCTTCTATATAAAAAAAGTTGTCGCAGTTTCACCCGAAAGGCGAAGCATCAATTGCGATAGCAAATTTGTAGAGAGCTAGCTATACGAAATAAGGTTTTATCAACTGTACAAACTTGGACATGCAGCAGCACCGGCAACACACAGAACTGTTGTCGACGCCGTCGGCGTTTTGCCCGCGTTCGCACAAAACGCGCGCGGCGTTGGTGACTGTTGCAGGAGCCTCTGGGGGCGGCTCGGAGGTTTTCGACGAGATGAGAACGGGACACTCGTCGAGCAGCGTCGGAAGTCTTTACCACCTTCTCGCCTCGCAACGTTTTATTGCGATAGCAATTATATGGACACTCAAAAGCAGATTTCTGCCGTCGGCGTCGCCGTCGCCGTCGCCGTCGCCGTGAGGTTCCGTATGACGTCATTTGGAGATGAAATCGTCGCCGCGCGCCGAACGCTGTATGTGCGAGTGAAAGGGCGCGAGGGGCGCGTCTTTCACGGGGAGTGAACGCGCGGCGGAGAACAAACGCGCGTTCTGCGCCGTGCTCGCTTAAGGGCTGCAGAAGTAGGCGTCTCTTTTCTCCTTTACAATCACCATATATGTAGAGCAAACGCGCCTTCTTCAGACGCGCGAGAGGCCATGGGGGAGGGGGAGGGAAGGGAGGCGACGTTTAGCTGCGGCACCAAGTGCCTATTTATATAAATCAGAGGCTCCAGCAACAGTCACCAACGCCGCACGCATTTTGAGCTAACGCGGGCAAAACGCCGATGGCGTCGACAACAGTTCTGCGTGTTGTTGCTACCAAAGCCGCTCACCTTACTTCGTATGACATTGCTGTGTTGCTATCGCATTCATTGCTTCGCCCTTAGGGCGAAACTGTGACATTTTTTATGTAGATATGCATTTTGTGCCGCAGCTAAACGTCGCCTCCCTTCCCCCCCCCCCCCCCCCCCCACAGCCTTCCGCGTGTCTGAAGAAGTCGCGTTTGCTCTACATATATGGTGATTGTAAAGGAGGAAAGAGACGCTTAATTCTGCAGCCTTTAAGGGAGCACGGCGCAGAACGCGCGTTCGTTCTCCGCCTAGCGTTCACTCCCCGTGAAAGCGCGCGTCCCTCGCGCCCTTTCACTCACACATACAGCGTTCGGCGGCGCGCGGCGTGGCGCTGAGCCGTGCTCCCTCAAGGGCTGCAGAAGATAGCGTCAACCTTTCCCTTTCCCTCAAGAACCACTTATCATCATCATCATCATCGCGCGGCGACAATTTCATCTCCATTGACGTCATACGGAACCTCACGGCGATGGCGACGACGACGGCGACGCCGACGGCAGAAATCTGCTTTGGAGTGTCCATATAATTGCTATCGGAATAAACATAATTTTTTCATGTCACCTAGAGAGAGTGTGTACATGACTTATGAAATTGAAGAGCCCAGTGTTGTATATGAAATGCGCATGGGGGCGCTAATATAGTAGTCTTTCCTTACTTTTTATTTCTGACGGCCACGTGTATGATGTTTTAGTGTCAAGCTATGCAATAATAAATTTTGTGCTCGAAACTTGCAGAAAGATTGCAGAAGATTTGGTTTTGGAATATTTAGTTACCACAAAATAGTTTCATCACCCGCGTGGCTTCTTCATCGGCATACTGTGTGCATTTTTTATTGGGCTAAGCTGAAAGACCTTATGCGGAATCTTTGGAACATTTCAGTTTCTAAATATGAATACTGCCATACATCAAATAAAAAGAAACTATCACCAGACTGCCAAGACAACAATATGCCCTAGTGCTACAACCATTGCACGAGATGTTCACAGCCACCTGGTTCTTGAATACATTAAGTACTACAACATAACAGCCCTCCAATGGTGAGTAACTGATAGTTTAATTGCTTTCTTGCTATTTAGTTATTAATTTCTTAATGGCGCGGAGCGCTTGTGACATGCAACAATAGTAATACCATATAAAAAGATAATTGGTAAATCTCTTCCTTACTAGAAAATAGGCACTGTGGCTTTCGTAAAGCGTTGAGTGATATGATAACTGCACAATTTGAAGTTCGTTTGAAAGGCGTCCAGGAGAGATTGGTGGCGCGAGGCATGTGTACAGCTACGGTGACTGCTGAGATGCAGGTGGACCCTTTTACATGAGATAATGGTAACCCTCGGCCTTATCTTTAAGAAGGACATCTCTTTCGACAGTAAACGTGAAGCTGCTCAGCTTATAGCTGCTACAATTTATCGTTATGTCATGTAATGGAGTCGCAATCACAACTTCGCATCTTCATTTCATGGAAGAACCGAGCTATCCATCGCTGCTGTTCACACCGAATAAAGAAAGGAAGGAAGCTGTTTCTGTTTCATCCTGCGGGGAGATTCGAATCGCCGATAGGACGGTTCTGACCTATGCAACAAGTGGAGCACAAATTGGTACTTAATCAGCAGCGTCATTTACAGGGACGTCAATTTCCAAGAGAATCAATCTCCATAAATACTCGTGGCCCACATCGATTAGTACAAAAACATTGCTGTTGTTTTCCGCCGAATTTCTTTTGTGGTTTTACCACAACGTAAAGCGACCATAGAAAGTTATGAGTCCTGTCGATTCTTAGGCCCTGGAAGCTTTACAACGCGGTGTCGCAAACAAGGCAGAGCCAGGGTCCCCTTTTACGTGCAAAATGGGTGCCCACCTTACACTTCCCTAGTCAGTGCTGTATATGCTAACACTACATGGAACACTTTATTAACAACTAGAACAGTGCTTAGAAACCTGATTTTAGATTACCGTCATAAATACCTATATACGTATTTCTACGATCGCTTGTAACAAGCTGAATATGAAATGATGCGCTTTTACAAAGCCCACAATTTCAGCGAATAAGTAAGAGTTCATAGTGATCACGGCTTTTACAAAAATGTCTAGACAGCGTTAGTTTTTCTCAGCTGGTTCCTCAGCTTCTTGTCGTCGTCACCATCCGCAGCGTAGACCTTGGAAATGCGTCACAAGGTGCTTTCATTGGTGGAAGCATACGCCAAGTCTCGCGTGCTCACACCAACGAGAGATGAGAGTTTGAGCGCGTGTCAAAAATCTCGGTGCCCAGTAGCACCACTAGATGGTGATGCCCTCCCCACATAAGTAATTTTTCCGTATGTTTTATGCATAATGGGCGGCGAAACCCACCAACTGCGCCGGCAGTATCGCGAGAGTTTTGCTGTGGCTCAATGACGCGTCACATTTGCCTTCATAAGTTGGTGGTGGCGCAGGCGTTTGCCGCGGCGTCACGTTAGCGAGATGGTGCTTAAGGGACCGCCGGCGGCGGTGGCTCACTCGACGAGGCGCTGATTGCCCGGCTGCGTCAATGTAGTATACTTAGTAAGCCGCTGAGCATTCAAGCATCGGAGAGGGGCTTAGTAGTTTAAACCAAAGCCGCATAAAATATCCTTTACATTGAAGTTTCATAGAGGAAGCAATACCTTTAGATCGCCGAGTGATTCTGCAAGTGCTACCTCCACGACAGCTAGCGTTTAAACATTTGCCTTACACACTCATAAACGTAAATCGTAAAGTACGACCTGACGACAACCTACAGACATGATAGCGTCGGATTGTAATTTGAATATACGAGAAAAAAGCCTGATAAGCAGGCGGGGTTTTTTAATGCTACCGCGTTCCACTCTTAAAGGTGAAGTTTAAGCGTCCTCCAATTCTGAGGGTGCGCGGCTCAAGCAAGCCACACTCAGGCAACAATTTTTAACGATCATCAAACGCGATACGCGAGCATTTCATTATTCTGCCTCAATCGAAATTTGGCCACCGGGGCAAGAATAAAACCAGCATCGAGATTCTTAGTAGAAGAACGCCAAACGAGTTAATCGCCTCGATGGGTTCTCGTCAACGTGCTGGCACAAGACAATATACCGATAACGTTAAATAATTTTTCAAACTACGATGTTTTATAGGCGATGAGAAAATTGTGATTAAGTACATTTTTATGTGTAATGTAGAACTCAGTATATAGCATATTGCGATTTTGCTGTGCGTTTATTTTACGCACTTATGTTTGGTGTACTAATCTGGCGGTGTACTGCTTCTCCAGCCCTTGTTTGGCTTTAACAGGTCTACCGCTTCGCCGCAGTTCCGAGTAGAATGAACAAATCTTTTTATTATTTTCTGTGCGGACAATCGCTTACATAAAGTGAACTCGCGGTAGATGTTTTCAGCTACCCACTTAATGAAGAATATGTACGAGGGAAAACTTAACACAATCCTATTACAGTTACGTTACAAGCTGCTATTCTGTTGCCCCGCAGTAGAAAGCCGCCGTGAGCCCTTGTTTTCATTTAATCAACCTACGCACGATTCTTCGTAGACAGCGCAATGCCTCGTGAACTTGCTACAACACGGCGTTTTGTTTGCCTGGGCTAAAACAAGCCTAACGCAAAGGAGAAACGGGTGCCGAGAATCCTGGAAGAAAGATCGGTCACTGAGAAAGTTGAATACCGTGCAAGCGTGCGTACTGAAAGACAGGGCATATATTTCACCTACCGGTCCAGTTCATAGACCTAACAATAGCCTCAGATGTGTCTTTCGGTATAGCCTACTTTCTGCGTGCTATTATGCACAACACTCCTTGTTGTTAAAGCTGCTCAGTGATATATCAAAAACATATTTCGGCAGATGTGCGGCACATGTAGGGTTTCCAGGAGTCACCATGATATTCTTGTTCGCGTAGCTATGTATTTGCACATACCGCTGCAGACAGCTGAAATGAACTAGGCTTTCTTGTATTTCCAAAGTTACTGACGTCATCGTGTTTGCGGAGCGTTACTTAGCCTACAATGTACCGTGACGGTACACCTAATTCTGATGTAACTGCTAACGACCTGCAATCTGTGTAACTGAAAATTGTCTACCATGTGAGGTTGTTGTTACCCCGTGCTGTTTATAAATGCCATCTGGAAGCTGTACAAAGCCGGCGAGGCTGATTTCGTGATGAGGTAACGAAAAGTGAGCAGAGAGCGGCCATTTTTCCCTCGGAAATGTCCTTAACTACTTCGTATTTTCTAACTGTAGCTGGATTAAAACAGAATTTCAGGCTTTTATTTAGCCCAGAAAAATACTGGAATGCCTCTGTATGGCTAGATAGAGATCTGTTTTTTATGCATTTTCTGATTCGTTACGTCTAAGGGCGAAATTTGCAAGCTGTAAGAGTTAGACATTATTTGTTGGGATTAAAATGTATTATCGCCCATTATAATCGGTAATCGGTTACAGACGGAAAATCTAAAAAATGAAAAGTTATTTGAAAAGCCAAGACAAGCTCTGAAAAAAAAAATCCTGCGTCAAGAACGCGCCAGGGTCAACGAGATATTGCCTGCATTATAATATTTAAAAATTGTTACAACACTTCATAGTCAGTGCGAATTCAAAAGGGTCAAAACACAGACAGATACGCAGAAGTATTTTCATTGTTTTTTTTTTCAATATGTGCAAACTATAATGTAACGAAACCTATATATTGTTACGGGCCGTCTCCTTGCATTAAGGAAGAAGACGACGATCGCCGGGGGACGCTGTGCGTGTTCAGCCATTTTGGCCAGCTTTGTTAGCAGTCCCTTTTATATATCCTGTCTCGCTTTTATCTATTTGACGCCCCGTCACACATTGGTAGAGCAGCGGGGTATTCTCGCCAGACGACGGAGCTCTGAAGCGGTCGGCGCTGCGGTGCGAGCACCATGGCACACCAATCGGAATCTGCTTCTGCGCCACGGACACCGATCGTAGTAGTCCAACCCCGAGACTCTGTATCGTTCAACGGGACCGATGGTATCGACGTTGAGGAATCGCGCAGGCTATACGAACGGGTGAGCGATTCCAACCACTGGGACCTGACAGTCATGCTGGCCAATGTGGTGTTTCATGTTGGTGAAACGGCAAAGTTGTGGTATGACAATCACGAGGCCGACTTTGGGAGCTGGGATACATCAAAACAAAAGCTCCATGACCTGTTCGGTAAAGCCTCCAGTCGAAAAATCGCTGCGAATCAACAGCTGTCAACTCGCGCCCAGACATCCACGGAATCATATTTGTCGAACATACAGGATGTGCTGGCGCTGTGCCGTAAAGCTGACAGTAACATGCCAGAGTCTGACAAGGTTGGCCACGTTGTGAAAGCAACGTGGCCAACCTTGTAGCAGACGACGCATTCAATTTGCTCATGTGCAGAAATTGTGCTACCGTCGATATCATCATTGAGGAGTGTTAGCGCTTCGAGCAGGCTAAGAGCCGCCGTATTGAACGACCATTCGCCCGGCTTCCCAACACCACTGCAACGTCTTCGTGTGAAGAGCGGCCGTAATCTAACCTTTCGCTGCCATCAGCCGAATTCATGAGGATTGTCCGCCGCGAAATCAAGGCAATGGCTCCCGCTAGCCTCTTTACCAGCTCCAATGCCGGCGACTCGAGCACACCAGTGGTTTCACTCGTCCAAGGCATCGCGCGAAACGAACTCGCGAATTTCGGAGTTCACGCTGCTTGTGCCGTTGTCAGCCTTACAGCCGCTTTCAGGGCCCCGACATCGTTCCCTCGTTATCCACGGTTCGCTCCACGATCTCGGAATCCTGCTGATTTGCGAACCGAAGATGATCGGCCTATCTGCTTTAACTGCCGCCGTGTCGGGCAAGTTGCTCGCTACTGTAACAACCGCTGACCGTTCCCGCCACGTACTCCATCAGTGGGCCATGCTCGCCGCCTTGATCGCAGTACTTTTGAGCCACTATCTGCGGCGCACCCCTACAATCCTGACGCTGCCACGACATGGTCCAGCCGCTCGCCGTCACCTAGAGGTCACCAGTCGCGTTCGCAACCGTACCGTCGTCCCTCCTCCCGCTCCCCGCCACCTCGCCGCGCCCCGTCGCCGAGCAACCATGGCTCCTTCACTCCGGAAAACTAAACGATGCAGTGCCCGAAGGTAACGCTGCATCTACGACTCTGCCGCGAAGCCCTCTAGAGCCGACTCGACGCTGTGTGTTGGACGTTGACGTTGATGTCGTGACGATTTCTGCACTTGTCGACACTGGGGCTTACGTTTCTGTCATGAGTACTGGTTTCCGCGGTCGCCTAAAGAAAGTGGTCACACCTGCTGTTTCCCATGTTTTAAGAGTGGCCGATGGAGGAACTCCCACCATCCTTGGCATGTGCACTGCCCGCGTCCCAATTACCAGTCACGCAACTACTGTTCAATTTGCCGTTCTTGACCAATGTCCGTACGACGTTATACTTGGTCTGGACTTTCTCGCAACTTATTCTGCCCTAATTGACTGTGCAACTGGCCTCCTGCAGCTCGAACTACCTCACCTAGCCGATGGCCCAACGATGCCTTCGGCCCGTCTCTGCTCTCTCGACTATGTGTGCATGCCCCCGCAAACCGCCATGTATATCGCCACTGCAGATGACCCTGACCCAGTTGACCCCGAGTATTCAGCAATCCTGAACTACCACAGAGAGAGTCGCTTGCGATATCCCCCACCCCATCGAATACTAAAGACAGAGGATGCCGCTGCCTGGCATAGGCTGCAGACAGGCACTTGCACGAACCTACACATATTACATCGCATGCACCCCACAGCCTACGAATGCCCGTGGTGTGGGGCCACACCAACCCTATACCACATTACGTGGCAGTGCACGCTACACAACATAGAACACCATGACACGAACACCACGAGGGAGCAATGGGAGGCACTGCTGTCCAGCTCGGCCCTCGATGACCAGCTCAAGCTGATCCAGAGAGCAGAGAAGATGGCAAGAGCCAGCGGAGCCCTGGACAGGGGCCCCGACCATTAGCGATGCCCCATTGGGGCAAGACAAAACTATCTTTGGATTAAAGTTTATCTATCTATCTATCTATCTATCTATCTATCTATCTATCTATCTATCTATCTATCTATCTATCGATATGGTCTCGAGCCCTGCTGTCGCTGATGGCAATTACGTGCTATACCCGGTAACAGACGTTCTGCTCGCCAAGAACGTCGCCGTGCCTGACACCCTCGTGACTGTCACCGCCAACCGCATCGCCATTCCTATTTTAAACTTCAGCGCCTCTCCTCAACTGATTCCGGCAGGCATGTCACTCGCCGCTATCACTGCTGCCGAAGACTCCGAAATTTGCGCTTTAGATCCCACCAGTCCCTCCAGTTCGTCATTCATTTGCACTGCGAGCAGTTAGGCCGCGCGATGTCTTTGTCGGAATGATCCCCGCTGACCTTCCTTCTGATAAAGGTACTGACCTTCGCCGCCTCCTGGAGTCTAACCACGACATTTTGGACTGCGACGATCGTTCTCTGAGACAAGCATCTGTTGTCCAACATCGCCTCAACACGGAGAACGCGAGCCATATATCCGCCGCCGTCCCTATCGTGTCTCCCTCGCCGAAAGTCGTGTGACCCAAAGCGAAGTTGACAAAATGCTCAAAAAATGCATTATGGAACCTTCTTCCAGTTCGTGGGCGTCCCCTGTGGTGCGAGTAAAAAAGAAAGACGGCCACTGGCGTTTTTGTGTTGACTACCGACACCTGAACAACATCACACGCAAGGACGTCTACCCCCTGCTTCGAATCGATGACGCCTTGGACTGCCTCCACGGCGCCACGTACTTTTCCTCCATCGACCTACGCTCCGGATACTGGCAGATTACCGTCGACTCCATGGACCGCGAAAAGATTGCGTTCATCACACCAGATGGACTTTACCAATTCAAGGTTATGCCTTTTGGATTGTGTAATGCCCCCGCAAGCTTCGAGCGAATGATGGATTGTCGCCTTCTGGGCTATAAGTGGTCTACGTGTTTATGCTATCTAGATGACGTGAATGTCTTTTCGCCTACTTTTGAGGACCACCTAGCCCGCCTGTCAGCCATTATCGATCTGTTTTGCCGCGCTGGCCTACAACTTCACTCCTCCAAGTGTCGTTTCTCTCGGCGTCACATCACCGTTCTCGGTCAGCTTGTTAGTGCTAGCGGTGTCCAACCTGACCCCGACAATGTGCGTGCCGTCCGAGACTTTCCTGTTCCTCGCTCAGTTAGCGATGTACTGAACTTTGTCGCCTTGTGTTCCTACTTCCGCCGCTTTGTCAGGAATTTTGCCGACATTGCCCTGCCGCTTACTGACCTACTCGGGAAGGACATCTCTTTTTCCTGGGGTCGTGCACAAGCTGCCGTATTCACCACCCTGATCAGTTTACTGATTTCACCACCCATTTTGACGCATTATGACCCGTCGGCCCCTACAGAAGTTCGAACCGACGCTAGTGGCCACGGCATAGGTGCAATACTCACTCAACGCCAGAACGACCAGGACCTTGTCATTGCCTCCGCCAGCCGCCTTCTATCGTCGTCGGAGCGGAATTATTCGATAACTGAGCGCGAACGTCTGGCTTTGGTCTGGGCTGTGATGAAATTCCGCCCTTATTTGGACGGCCGAATGTTTTCCGTTGTCACTGACCACCATGCCCTTTGCTGGCTCTCGTCGCTGAAGGATCCTAGCGGAAGGCTTGGCCGCTGGGCGTTACGACTACAGGAGTACACCTTTGAAGTGCTCTACAAATCTGGCCGGATGCATGAAGATGCTGACTGTTTATCACGCTACCCTGTAGACCCTCTTGACACCGTCGAACGTGATGCCAGTGACTTCGTCATGGCTATTGCACATCTGGCCAACATACGCGCTAAACAGCAAAGTGACGACACGTTACGATCTATAAGTGGCCGTCTCCATTCTCGTCAGCCCGACCCATCGCTTCGTCTGTTTGAGCTTCACGGCGATATTCTTTACCATGATAGCACCTCTCCCGACGGCCCAGAGCTTCTGCTTGTTCTCCCCAAGCATCTTCGTGCTACTGTTCTCAAAGAACTCCACGATGCTCTGACCGCTGACCATCTTGGCGTATCCCGCACATACGATTGCGTGCGGCGCCGGTTTTTCTGGCCTGGTCTGTAACGATCTGTTCGACGCTACGTTGCTGTGTGTGACCTTTGTCAGCGACGTAAACGGCCCTCGGGGTTGCCTGCAGGCCTTCTGCATCCTATCGACATACCCCAGGAGCCATCCTACCGCATCGGTTTTGACCTCCTCGGTCCATTTCCTACGTCTGCTTCAGCGAACAAGTGGATCGCAGTTGCGACTGACTACGCTACGCGTTTTGCCATCACGCGAGCTTTGCCGACTAGTTACGCCACTGACGTCACCGATTTCCTCCTTCATGAAGTCATCCTTCGTCATGGTGCCCCTCGGCAACTGCTCACAGACCGAGGCCGTTACTTCTTGTCGAAAGTTGTCGATGGCCTCCTTCGTTCGTGCTCTGTGAAGCAGAAGGTCACTACTGCGTACCACCCGCAGACCAACGGGCTCACTGAAAGGCTGAACCGAACCTTAACCGATAGGCTGTCGATGTACGTGTCTGACGATCATCGGGACTAGGACAGCGCTTTGCCATACGTCACGTTCGTGTACAACCCCTCCTGCCACGACAATGCCGGTTTTTCACCATTTTACCTCCTGTATGGGCACCACCCTGCATTGCCTTTTGATATGCTACTACCTGCTGTTGTACAACATTCCTCGGAGTATGCCCGCGATACTGCCGCGCGAGCCCATTGGGCACGTCAGATCACTCATGAGCGACTATCCGACTCGCGATTATGCCAAAAGCACCGTTATGACCGCAGCCACCGGCACCTCTGATTTTCTCCGGGATCTCTTGCGCTACTCTGGACTTCTCGCGGCGTCGGTCTCTCCGAAAAGCTTTTATCGCGTTACACCGGACCTTACAAAGTTTTGCGGCAACTTAGTGACGTGAACTATTAAATCACCCCACTGAACAGTTCTTCACCATCTACCCTGCCACGTCGTGACGTCCTGCACGTATCCCGACAGAAGCCGTACTTTTCCGTCGCCTCCTAGTGTAATTAGTCTGCGCCGAGATGGCGCTCAGCCCGCCGGGGCGGTTAGATCTTACGCGCCGCCTCCTTGCATTAAGGAAGAAGACGACGATAGCCGGGGGACGCTGCGCGTGTTCAGCCATCTTGACCATCTCTGTCTGCAGTCACTGTTTATGAATCACGTCTCGCTTTTATCTATTTGACGCCCCCTCACAATATTGTTGAGACATCCTGATCAGGTGAAATGGAGCTCACACAACAGTCGACAGATGCAGTCCGCAGCCCCACAAGCAGAACACGAGATTATCGCTCAAATGCTAGCAGTGTAACGGGAGTTGATACGTGGCGCTAAGAGTGCGCTATACATAGTCCTTGCAGGTTCAGATGCTGGTGCAAGTGGGAGAACTTAGCGCGGCGCTAAATGAAAGCAGATATACGACGTGTGGCGTAACACACTGCTCTTCAGCGTACTTGTAATGCAGTGGTAATATTGCTGCGATACAACAAACACTCAAGAGACATGGCGCAAATGACGACGAAGACGATTATCTGGGCTTAGCACGAGCTGGGATGCATCTTGGTCTCTGGCTGCGCTGCTTTTGTAAATACAGTGTAAACTGTCTCTTTTGTCTGTGCCTTTCCACACGTAGCAATATTACGCGTGAGAGAGTTTATTTGGATACTGTAACCGAATTCCGCCTTTATATATGTTGCTTCGATACGATAACCGTTTTAGAATTGAAAGTGATGGCAAGGTTTAGAGCTGCGCGGAAGCCGCCTGAGAAAGCTCGAATAATCAGAAGCACCGCCAACGGCGTTCCAGGCGTCGCATTTTGATGTTGCATGAGTTGAGACCGGAGGAAAACCAACAGCGTTCATCAGCGCCCGAAAAAAAGATTACATAAACGTTTAGTTTGAGGTTTAGTTTTACTTTCCGCTGTGCTCACACCAGTGTATACCCGTTACGGTGTAGCATGCATACAGCAACTAAGCGGGAACGCTAATCCGTGTGCTAACAGCGCGCGTGCCAGCATGGCAAGCAAGAAGGATGCATGCCTTGGATCCCAACCATGGTGTAGGGTGTCCCAACTATCGTGCACCAAGATTTATAAATATTGTTACGTAAAACGACACAAGGCGGGACTATTTACACTGTATTTACACTAGACATACACAGTAGCCAAGATGGTGGACAGCCACCAGCACCCGACAGAACCGTCTTCTTTTTCGTCTGCCCCTGGCAGAAAGTGTGTCTCGCGTAGCATGTGTCTCTCGTAGCATTACCCCCGGCGGTGGAAGCGCCGTCTCGGCGCACTTCAAACATTGTCGTCAGAAGGAGGGTGGTATGCTTTCAGCCTGCTGACGTGAACAATGTCACTGGGAGCGATCGCAGGCGGCAAAGTCGGAGAGACGGGAACAATCTCGTAGGTGACGTCCGTGACCTGGCGGATGATTCGGTAAGGACCCGTGTACCGAGATAACAACTTCTCGGATAGGCCCACACGACGGAATGGACACCACAGGAGAACTAAGGCACCGGGTGAGAAGCGAACGTCATGATGCCGGCTGTCATAGAGGCGCTTTTGGGTCGCTTGCGAGGCCGACAGCCTAGAGCGGGCGATCTGACGCGCATGATCGGCACGAGCGATGGCATCACGTGCATATTCGCTAGGCGGCGCGGCAGCAGCCGGAAGTAGGGTGTCCATTGGCAACGTCGGGTCACGGCCAAAGAGCATGTAAAAGGGTGAATAACCGGCGGTATCGTGACGCGATGAATTGTAGGCGAAGGTCACGTAAGGCAGCGCCAGGTCCCAGTCACGGTGGTCGGAGGAAACATACATTGAGAGCATGTCCGTGAGGGTGCGATTTAGGCGCTCGGTGAGGCCATTTGTTTGAGGATGGTAGGCGGTGGTCAACTTGTGCTGCGTTGAGGATGAGCGCAAAAGATCGCCGATTACTCGGGATAAAAATGCACGGCCTCGATCTGTGAGCAATTGGCTAGGGGCGCCATGGTGTAGAATAACATCGTGGAGCAAAAAATCGGCAACGTCAGTAGCAGTGCTGGTGGGGAGCGCAATATGCAAATGCCACGTTTGCATTCTACCGGTGCTAACATATGGGGCAGTAACTTGGATGTTAACAAAGAAGCTCGAGAAGTTAAGGACCGCACAAAGGGTGATGGAACGAAAAATATTAGGGGTAACGTTAAGAGACAGCAAGAGAGCGGTGTTGATCAGAGAACAAACGGGGATAGCCGATATTCTAGTTGACATTAAGCGGAAGAATTGGAGCTGGGCAGGCCATGTAATGTGTAGGGTGGATAACCAGTGGTTACCGGCGGGTGGATGGATACCGGCGCAGTCGAGGTCGGCAGAAAACTAGGTGGGATGATGAAGTTAGGAAATTTGCAGGCGCAAGTTGGAGAGGCTAGCGCAAGACAGGGGTAATTGGAGATCGCAGGGAGAGACCTTCGTCCTGCAGTGAACACAAATATAAGCTGATGATTATGATGATGAAATGCCACGTAGCTGGACAGAACCAAGGTAATGCTGTTTGTCGTCGCTTGGAGATACTGAGATAATTTTTTTTTTGCATTCCGACTCGTTATAAAAATAGACCTAATTCAACTTGTGGAATATTTTTATTACGTGAAAACTTTCAATGAGAAAATTGTAGAGCATCACGAAAAACTCCAGATACAGCTTTCTGTTGCTCAAACCTTTTTATGAAGAAACGTAGCATGACTAACTTTACAATATATAAATATTTAGTTAAATGCACAAAGAATCACTCTACTACCTTGAATTGCTTTCAGTGGAGTCTCAAGCACCCTGGCATAGAATTTTGTATGTTTCATACATGTACCGACAGTCGATCATAATTGGTGTCGGAAGGGGATAGTGTGAGAGATTAGGCGTAGACCGTGTGCACATAAAATATCGCAGGTCGCAGTTTGATATTTGCGCAATATCCGCTTACTACGATGCGCACGTGCCGTCTGCTTAAGTGATACTTGCGGTCTGTAATACAAATATCCGAGGACACCTAAACACTTCTTATAAAATGTGAATGCGAAAGCATTAATGTCCAATTGAACGCCGCTGAGTGGTGCTTCCAGAATTGCGCTGCGAGTAATCCAGAATACTATATACGTGCTGCCCGAGCCAGCAAGCAGAAGCAGCCTATTTTGCCAGCGCCGCAAGCCATCCACGTCCTGCCCGGCGAGAGACCGATGAAGCAGCAAGACCGGTAAGCGCTCGCAGCAGCTAAGCCCACTGGCGGAGAGAGAGAGAGAGAGACACGGACCGCGCGCCGGCTTCTGAAAGCGAGAGCGACGGTGACGTATTGTCGGGGCGATGCCCTCTCCCCTCATTGACCACCTGGCACGCTAAGGCAACGCCTCCGAGATAGCACAGGGCCTGTGCACTTCAATCCTTGACGTCCTGCTACCTTGCACGATTGCCATAGAATCGAATAGGGATGCTCCCCAGTAAGCCGCGATGATTTTGACGTCACCGCTTTCGTCACGCCCGGCTTGGCAATGGAAATTTGGGTTCAAGCAGCATGAAGCCATCAAGCAGAGTGCACAGGCCTACCTAGGTGGCGTCTGCTAAGGTCATAAGAGTCACAATATAGTCTCAATATAGGTCACATCTAGCAACAAGAGTCGAGAAAGAACTTGACAAATTGCCAAGCAAGGTGAGGGAATATAGTGTGCTGCTAAGTGTAATGGTGAGAGAAAGGAGGAAAGGCAAGCAACATGCTTATTCGAAAGGAAAAGTCAAGCCGAAAAGCTGGTGGCACAGGGAGATACGGGAGGCGATCGACGAACGAAAGAAATCATCACGAGAGCACAGGCAGGCAAAAAATGCACATTTGCCGCAGGATCAAATAGACAGAACATGGGAAATATACCGCGGGAAAGAAAACATGGTTAAAATATTAGTTCAAGCAAAGATTAAAGGTGAAAGTGAACGTTAGTCGCCAGAATTACGTGCGAAAAAGAACACCGCACCTAGAATATTTCGGAACCTCATTAACTTATTAGGGAGGAAGTCGGGAACAGTACAACAACATATCCTTGACCAAGATGGAAACAAACTGGAAGGGGACGCGGCATTAAATTACGTTCAAAAAATAACAGCTGAACCATTTCGAGGCAATGACGATGTGTTTTTTGAGAAAAAGAAGAGCATGAACGAGAGGTAGACGGAGATGAGCTGGTGCTGAGCAATTTCAACTGGAAGAAAGCTGAAGAGAAAACTCCTAAACGCACAGCCACAGGTTTAGACAAGGTTCCCGTTAGGCTGATTAATGAGCTAGGACCGAAAAGTAAGGAAGCTCTGTCGAAAGCAGCAGAAAAATGCTTATAAGATAGGCGAATACTAGACAGTTGGCGAGAAAGTAGAATGAATTTAATATATAAAGGTAACGGGGAAAAAGAAGTCACTCGTACAGACGTTGACCATTACATCAGTAATATACAAGTTAGCAATGTAGGCACTTAAATTAAAACTGCAAGCATGGGCTGAACAAAAAAGTATATTGGAAAAACTTGAGAATGGCTTCAGAATCGGTAGGTGTCTGGATGATAACCTATTTGTTCTCACTCAGTGTATATAAATTTCCAGAGAAGAAAGGAGACTATTACATATGTCTTTTTGAGGGTTTACCGGAGCGTATGACAACGTAGACCGCAATATTTTGTGGGATATTCTAGAAGGGAAAGGTATAGGCAACGACTGTATACGGCTTTTGAGTGAGTGAGTGAGTGAGTGAAACAATTTGAATCGTTCCACAATAGACGCGAGTAAGCTCAACGTCACCTACCGAAAAAATACCGTTTGCGTTGAATGGGAAGGGATGAGGATAAAGTTGATATCAACAAGGGACTGAGACAGGAGTGCCCTTTATGCCCGCTGCTGTTTATGATGTATATGGTAAGGATGGGAAGGGCGCTAGAAGGAATCAAGATCATGTTTAACCTCTAATACAAACAAGCCGTCGCAATAGTTGAGCAGCAGCTTCCTTTATTTTATGCGGACGACATTGTGTTGCATGTTAACAAGCAAAGTGATATGCAACGTCTGGCTGATATCTCTGGAGAAGAATGTCACAAGTTAGGATTAAAGCATACCGTTAGAAAATCTGGTATTTTGGTATTGAATGAAAACAGTGAACATACAGTGTTAATACAGGGCCAGGAAATACCTCGGGTAAGAGAATACAAATTCCTTGGTGTATGAATAAACGAAAGCAATAGATATCTGGAGACACAGGAAAAAACAATAATAGCAAAAGTGAAGAGAAATTCCACCGTAATGAAACGCAGAGTGCTTTGGGAATAGAATACGTACGAGTTGCTCCGGGGTATGTGGAGATGTGTAATGGTTTCAGGGCTGAGATTTTGGAATTGCAGTTGTTTGCTTGAAGTCAGGGGTACAATCAGAACTCGATGGCAACCAAAGGTCTGTGGAACGCCTCGCATTGGGCGCCCACGGGAAGACTCCTAATGAAGCGGTACACGGTCATATGGGCTGGACGAGTTTAAGTAAGGGAGGCTCAGAGTAAAATTGATTTTGAAGAACTGAGGAATATTGAAGAAATTAAATGGGGTGCAAGAGGGTGTTCAGATATTTGTACAGGAACTACATTGACTCACAGTGGAGGAAAAGAGCTAGGAAGCTTACCAGCAACACAGCAAGAAAAGTCAAATGCAAAGTGAGCAAGGCTGAGATAATTTCATGGGTGCTGTCAATGTAAAATAAACCTGCTATCACTACCTCAAAGAAAAAAAAAAGCGAAATCGGGAACGAAACAATTTATGACAACTCCAAGGGAAGCTCCTTACGTTTCGAAGCGAAATCAGGATACCTTGGAACACGGAGTTTTAAAGCGAGGTACACCAAGGACGAAGATGCATGTGCTTGCTGTGGTAAAGCTAGGGAAACGATGGAACATGTTTTATTAGAATGTGAAGATATCTACCCAGCTGCCAGTCTAGGCTCCTCTGACCTCCTTAAACCCTTGAGTTCAGGGATAGCAGGGGGGGAAAGTAAACATGTCCGCTATAGATATTAGTAAAAGGTGATTGGAGGTTTGGCGGCAGAAAAGTAGGGAGACCACAAACAACGGAGACGTACAGAGTTCCCTGTAATGGTTCAAAAAGTTTGATGCTTGAAATTCTTTGTATCTGTGTGTTTTCTCAAAAATATTGGTAGGACATTACACAAAATAGTAACAAGAGCTTCGTAGCGCAACCCACTGCCCTGTTTCAAAGGGGACGCTCATAGCATCCCTCCATCCCTCCATCCATCCATCCATCCATCCATCCATCCATCCATCCATCCATCCATCCATCCATCCATCCATCCATCCATCCGTCCGTCCGTCCGTCCGTCCGTCCGTCCGTCCGTCCGTCCGTCCGTCCATCCATCCATCCATCCATCCAGCAGGTGATCTCTTTCGCCCGCTCTGTTGAGGGACACTCGGGACGTGGCCTCGCAGACAACGGGAATTAAGGTGCCGTTTGGCTACTATACAGACTACAGATGCCGGTTTGTTTACTAATTGGGCCATTTGACGCTTTCACATCAAACTATCTGAAATTTCAAGCACCGCATCATTGCGTATATTGTATCGATAGCATATGTGCTACTCATTTATAATCAAATTAGCCAAAGAAGGATTTCGTCGCAGTTCGAGGTTAATCGTTGCCCGGTGCACCAGTCAGCGATCTGTAAGTTTTTAGAAATAAAAGGAGGAAATTATTGACTGGAAATGGACAAGCTTATTCAAGCGGATTCCCCAGTTTATCCGTGCTTATTAAAGCGAATCATGCGGATGCCGCAGGAGACAAAATAATCTAAGATTTTTCGCCAGCGAGAAAGGGCGGCCTGTACGTGCGTTCCGCGGGCCAGAATTCCCAGCGTTGTTTTCTATGCCGGTTGAGTACTTCATTTGTTAAAAAACAAAAAACAAAAAAAACATATTTTTTATGCCGGCGACAAGAAGAAAAAAGTATGTCATACGTAATGTAAATGATTCTTGCTTCAACAAGGATGTTAGATATAGGTCTGCGGGCCATGTGTCATAGTTTCTAGAGTACTCCGTTAGAAGCCGCAACATGTATGCGCAGTGAGAAGTCATAAGCCCGTGAGCTTATTATACACTTATAGGGGGGCTGACTTACATTAGCAGTCTAGACTTTACTTGGATCTCATGATGTTCTCGAAGCCGTGTACAATTTTTTGGGGGCATAGATACCCACGGAAGTGATCACGTTCCTGCCTATTTGAAGATCAAGGGAGTAGCCAACTCGCTGTCTACTGCTCTCCGTAGAATGGACTGGACGAAGTTGAGGTTACTTTTGGAGGAAGAATGTCAAGGTGGCCAGCCGTCGCTCCTGGAGAATCAGACTCGAGATGTACTTCGAGAGGCTACGTTCACTTATAGGCCTTCTCCAAGATATACAGGATGCAAAGTTCAAACAAATCTAGCACCCCATCGATACGTTACAATCTCAAAAGTGGGAATTCTCTTGTGAGTCCTTGGACACTTAAGCATATGTCCCATATATGGAGAAATCTGTGCGGCTTACAATCGTGCTACAATAGAAGCAGATGCCGCAGTTGACGCGTTGACACGAGGGAAATGCGTATTTTGCTGTTTGCGTACTTGGTTCCGACGTATCTTAAGGAGGGAAATACCATAATCAATGAGATGCGCCGGTCTTCCATAACCAAACTGCCCGGTCTGTTGAACTTACCTGTAAAGCGTTAAAGAGATGCGTGGGACGTGCCTTTAGCCACATCCACGTGACCATGCTATAGAGAGCATCTAGCAAACCAAAATAAAAAAAATACAAAACATGATCAGCCTGACATTGCTTTTACTGTGAGTACGCTTGTCTAATTCGATTGGAGCTGCTGTGATTTCTGCTCAACAAAGCATTTATAGCATTGATGAACACGAGTGTTCAGTAGGCCACGAGTGCAGTAGGGCTTCAAGGAGGTCAGTAGGCCTACAAATCATCTCTGTAGGCTATGTAGTATAGCGTAGTCGCACCCAACATTGAAAATACTCAGTATACACATTTTTCTCGAATTTCGGAAAACAAAAGCAAGTGTGCATGTCTCCTGCAATAACTACTACAAAGAAAAACGACAGCGTCTTTTTGAACTGGTCTCAATAAAAACAGTACTTGAAATATTATTGAAATACAAATTATATCGATGACAAGAGCCAGGTACATGCGTTTTAAGGTGCTTACGTAAGAAACAGGCACTATTAATACACATGATGACATCGGTATGTGGTCATATGTTCAAATGTGCGTGACAGGAAGGCGAAAGTAAAAAAAAATGTGTGTTTTTATATATGGTTCCTTATCCTTAGAACTACACTTTGTCCGAACAATGTTAACTGTGCAACCGATTTAGGTACCTGTAAGCGACTATAAGATTTCTTTTAGGGGTCTGTTGGCAATTTATCGAATGTTACAAAGTTTTAGTGTTTGTTTAAACTTTACGATGGATGGTTCTTCCAATGCAAAATGCGTTTTCATGGTTACAGCCACTGCCACTCCTATGTTACCTTGAAAGATGGCCTTTTTCCTCAAAATGCAACCTGAAATGCATTGAGAAAGGCGCTGCGATTCAGCAACACAAACAAAACGTGATGTCACATGATGTAACTTTCGCCAAAACCGCCGCATCGCTCAGGATGGCGGAAACGTGCCTAACAGCGGCCTTCTTACCTTTTCCTTTCTTTTTTTCTTTTCGCGCACACCCTTGTTCGGAACCGTTCACCGATGAACTTGCACAAGCCCTCTGGCAGAGCAAGGATCGCAACATTTTGTACTTTTGTAAGTGAAGTTAGCTGGACTAGCAAGCGAAAACCCACTTTGAAACCTGCTCTATTGAAATGTTAGCACCTAGACATGTGCTTTCGGAGGCCGCTATAGCGGCAATGACCAACTAAGACGTGTCTGGTGTCGCTCGGGGACGTTTCAATCAAGAGGAGTGTGAATGCATGGGCTGTCTGGTCGAAGCTGCTTCGCTTTGCACTGAAAAGCAGCCAATCAAATCTTCATATTGTGAGCATGCCCCAGCCGTACACGGGAATCTTACTCTCCTCACAAAATCCCATCAATTTGAATGTCAAAGACGTCCTTGCTCATCAGTGCGGAGTCCGCAGAAAATACCCGCCGCCTCACCCACAACTTAGCGGGCAAGAGGCCGCCGATTGGCGCAAAATACAGACCGGGATATTCCCCCATCTGAAAATACTAAACGCCATGTATCCCACTCGTTATAGGGCCACGTGCCCTTCGTGCGGTGGCATACCTACACTAATACATGTGACCTGGGAGTGTAGTAAGCACCCTCAGAGGCCAACTAATAATATCACAATGGACCAGTGGGAGCCACAGCTTGCCCGTTCCGACTTGGAAGGACAAAAGTCCGTAATTAGCCAGGTCAGCTTGGCGGGAGAGGCCAGTGGGGCTCTGACCACCGCTCCTTAAAATATTTTCCAGTGAAATAAAGTTTATATATATATATATATATATATATATATATATATATATCAACATAACTTTCCTCGACGTTGTGCTTCTCATTTTTCTACATGTGCTTGGCCCATTGAAAAATCCAGTTATTATATATATATATATATATATATATATATATATATATATAGTCTCCTCAGTAAGTTGATGACCCAAATGCTGACATTGGGTGGCTAACTTAAGCTTCATTCTGCAGTTCATTTTCTAGTGCGTGTGCCACGCGTCGGTAGTACTGTGCATGAGTGGCGACCTATTCCGGCTTTAGCCATTTGCTCGTGACGTCGTTTACGCACTGTTTGCCAAACAAATGTTTCTGGCACTCTTTGGACCCTTGCCGTTTAGCGGAGTGTGGTCGCCGCGGGTTTTTCATCGTCCCGTCTCGATTGCGCGTTACCTTGTGAGAACTCTCATGGCATGTTGCCAACACAGCGAGCACGAGGGAGGTTGGCTTGAATAAACTTGTTTCGTGCGCCCCAGATTAGTGTGATCGGGACAATCGGGTTCGGAATGCGATGCATGTAAATTTCGCTATAATAGCCACTTGGAAACGGCTGGTTGCCTAACAGTGAACGCAACATTACATTTCTCGAGTTACTTTCAAAATGCCCCGATCGGCCAGTCGCGCGGCAATTTTGTATGCATCCGCGGCTTTCTTTCAGGCTCGGGAAATAACTTTTATGTAGCGCGTATTGAGCGGCAAATAGCTGTATCGAGAGTTTCTGATTTTTTCACAATTTCTCATTTTCACAATTTTCACATTCACACTTTTCATGTAATTATAATATTTGAGAAGTTGCTTAAATAATTGAGTCTAATTATCTAATTAGTAGGAATGCGAAAGTATTTTGAGTATATCCGAGCGACGGCAACAAACATTAACTTGGCTCTGTCCAGCGACGTGGCATTTGCATGCTTTAAGGTCTTGGTGCATGATAGTTGGCAACACCTTGTATACATACATATATGCGTGCATGTGCCGGCCCCAGTCATCTCAACACTCAATAAACACATCTTAGCTCTTAAACCAATTAGCGTGAATTGAAGATCCTCATTTGCACATCCGCGAACAAGGTCTTGCCATGAAAACCCAACCACATGAAAACCATGAAAGCCATGAAAACCCTACACTCTCTTTAGGCTCCAAGTCTTCCGGGAAATATCCGGTATGGGAACCGGAAAAAGAATAGCGTAATAATATATGTCGTATGGTTTCTTTGTAACCGTTATATAACTGTACAATCTAAAGGGTACAGCGCAAATTGTGAGGAAAACATGGCCAGACAGTTTTTTTAGAGTTAGCTTTGAAACTTCTCTTTACACTATTATTTTCGGTGAAACGTATCCTATATTCCGGAAAAAAACATTTCTCATGGCTTCGGCCAGCAAACTATTTTTAAGACCATCAACTCCTTATGCAAGCTTATGAAAGCCTAAAAGCACAAGAAAGATTTTGAAGAACTTCGTTTTTTACGGATCTGTAATTCCACACAAAGCAGATGTGCTAATTCTACAAACCGCAACTGACCGTGTCTTCCAAGCAGGGAAAAAAACTGTAACGTTTTCGCATATGACTGTGGCAAAGCGTCAGTCCGTGAAATTTACCTCCGAAATGACTTCCTTAGGAGTGTTTTACGTAGGTGGTAAATTTTTATGCAAGCTTTCATCGCTTGAAACAATCTAGAAATTGCTGTTTATGGAAAATTGTTGCGGTAAGTGCTTTCTTTGAGGCTGTTACAAGGTTACAAAGATATGTCTCACTGTATCTTTGTAATTTCTTAAAAATAAATGACAACTTTGAGTGGCTAAAAAGAAAAAAAATGTCTGCTTGCAGTAATCGCCACAATAATTTTTTTTGTTTTGTTTTACTAAGTGCTTTAGATATGGTCCAGATTCCTTCAGCTGCTGCCAGAACTAAACACTTGCGCATCGCACATGCAGTGAACAGATATATTTTGTCTCAAGCTAACGTTTCCACTTACCCTCGCTAAGTCCCTTCATAAGTGATTCCGGATCATACGACGTGAGGTAAATTTCATTGCGAAAGATTGCTCAAAACCGCCACGCCACTTTCACCGCCACGTGCAAGGAACAAGGCATTTTTTCCTGCTGTATGCGCTGCGTTCCGCCTCATTACTATGGACAAGACGTCAAAGTCTTCTCGCGGGCAGCGAGAAAGTCATTTCAAAGTGAATTAAGAAGCACTTTCTCCCCTCTATCGCAGCCTGTGACTTTAAGCAGACGCACGATTTACCTGTATGCAAGCCGAGCTGATTATGCGACACTACCGAGTGTTTTGCGTCATTAAACATATCACGTGAAGCCATCTCTTTGGCAAGCAAAGGTACTCGATTTGCGTCAAGAGCCCTGTTCAGTCCTCCGGGGAGCCTGCTCGCAGCAAGGCAACTAGCGGTCTGGTACTCTCTACTAAGCACATCTTAAGAAGACGCTGAACACATTAGCAAACGTGAGACTTCATCAAGTAAGTAAGCCTCGGCATCTCGCGAAGGCTTCGTCGCCTAACGGTGGGTTACTTCGCTTGGTGATTAAGTGTGACATCTCAAAACTTCGCTTTCACTATAAAAATATGGAAGCGCTGGTATCTCTACGGCTCATATTTAGCTTAATTACTTTTGTTGCCTCTCCAATGCGGTACACTCGCATCTGTGTGTTAGAGTTTAATGTATATGCATGCTCTGTGGGTACATATGCGTCAACGCTGTTTTTGAGCAGTTTGAAGGTACACACTGCAGTGTCCGACACTGAAATAAGTTCTCAGGCACGGATTGAAGCATCTGCATAATGCTATAGAGAAAAAAGCAAACAGCGGCAGGATGACGAATGAAACTGACGACATCCCATTATCTGATATCATAAGCTCAGATCTCGCTAAATCATTCGACGACGTGTCGCATTAGAAATTACAGCTAAATATCGACACTATCTTCAGAAGCCCTTCAATTACCCAGTGGTTTTGTTGTTACCTTCATGGTCGGGAACAGTTTTCCCAATTGGGTGACTAAGAAATAAACATGTGTTCTGTTATTTCCGGTGTTACCCAAGGAAGTGTCCTGGGACCGCTTTTGTTCTTTGTTTTTATAAATGACCTAGCTCGAGATCGTACAGTTCCAGTCAGGCTATATGCAGATGACTGCATACTGTACAATGTAATTAAAACGTCTTCGGTTCAGGCCGAATCGAATGTTAGCCTGCAAAAAATGGAAATTGTCTACACATCAATGCTGCCTCGATGACGTCATCTTCTTATCGCCAACGTTTGACACTCACCTTGAGCCAGAGACTTGAGCAAGCTATACTTGATGTTTTTGGGAAGGCGAAGCTGCAACTTAACTCCTCAAAATTTTGTTTTGGCCTCCGCCCAATTACTATCCTGGGCCATCTCCTCGATGCTTCCGTAGTACAGCGTGATCGCGACAAAAATTGGGCTGTCCGAGGCTTTCCTGTTCCGAAGACAGGCAAAGACGTTCGAAGTTTTTTATTGCTATGGTCGTACTTCCGTCGTTTTTTTAAAATAATTTTTTGCGGTAATTGCTTGACACCCACCTAATCTTTTGATGAAAAGTGTACAATTCTTGTGGGGTACCTCAGAAGCTGCTGCCATATCTTGTCTCGTCACCCTTATGACCTCACCATCGATCCTCGCCTACTTCGTGCCTGATGTCCCTACATAATTGCATACAGATAACAGCGGTCATGGCGTAGGCGCTGTCCTAGCTCAGCGTCAACGTGGTCAAGATCGCGTTATTGCTTATGCAATCCGCCTCCTATAACCATGAGAGCGCAACTATCCAATTACGGAACGCACATGCCTTGCTGTTTGGGTGGTTGCGAAGTCCAAACCCTAACTCTACTCTCGTCCTTTCACCGCAGTCACTGACCGTCATGCTCTCAGCTGGCTTTCATTCCGACCGGAACAACCTTTCTTCCACCATCGCTGCCATGTCTGACGTCGACAATTTCAAGACTACTGTACTTTCTGTTATATTGTAAGACCTATTATTGTGTAATTATGTACTGTTCTTTTTTACTTACCATTCCTTTCTGTAATGCCTTCGGACCAGGAAAGTATGCGAAATAAATAGATAAATAAAATTAATAAATTCCTTAGGCGCCGGCTCGGTTGATGGGGTCTGAGGCTCCAAAAGTTTTCAACTTACAAGTCTGGCCGCGGGCACCGAGACGCTGACAGTTTGTCCCGTTACCCCGCTAACGACTGTGACCCCTCTAAAATTGGCAGTGCTCCTTGCCTTGTCTCCGTATCGCCGCTGCTACATATCGCCGACCAGCAACTTCGTTACGCTTCCATCAAAGCACTCATCGACCGTTGTGAATACTCTCCTGCTGATGATACTCGACGCTTATTCGTGCTCCGCGATGGTGTAAGCGGTGCCATCGTAATCTTCACCCGGAAAGCTCTCTGTGATCTCCTGCTAGTCATTTATAAACATCTCCATTCAACCGTTCTAAAAGAGCTTCACAACGCCCCAGCTACGCGACACCTCGGCGTATCTTGAACCTAAATGACAACATAAATTAATTTGTTCCAAGTGCTGTTTTTATCTGCATGTGATTTTTCAAATCGTTTATATAAAGACTGAATAGCGATATCCCTATTACAACAGTGGTCAAGTTGCTTTTAAATCTTGTATTTGAGTGTTCATATATGAATATAATTTTCTATCGGACGAAAATTGAGGGAAAATGATAGTGAAGCAGCAATTGAGCAGCATGCAGCTCGGAATTTAATCCACCCGTGAAGCGGTGGATATTCCTTGTATTTCCTGCTGTGTCTTCTTTTTTTACAATTGTTAGTAGAGGCAGATGTATGGTAACTATGCAAACCTATGATAAGCACTACCGTTCGGCAAATGCAGGCTGGGCAAGCGCGGCAGCGGTATCTACGACAACGCGTTACCGTATTGGCCGTACGATTTTCGGTCAGAATGTTGTCCTTAGCGCGAATCTGGTTGAGTAAACGTGGCAAAAAAGAGACACAAGTATTTAGCGCAACTCTGGTTGAGCAAATAGAAAAAAAAAAACAAAAAAAAGCAGCAACGGCAGAGACTGAGACATTCTTATTTCTGCCTCTTTTTTATTGCGATAGGAATTACATGGACACTTCAGCCGCATTTCCGCCGTCGCCGTCTGATTCTCTATAAAGTCCTACGGCGATAAAATCGTCGCCGCGCGCCGTACTGTATGTTCGAGCGAAAGCTTGCGAGAGTGAGCCGTCGATCGCGGCTCAACCTCGCGCACGGAAGGAATGGAAGCGGGTAGGAAGCGCTCCGTCTTCAGTCGCGCGCAACGCTCCGGGGGGACGGTAAGGGGGAGGGGGTGGGGGGCGTCGTACTCCGGGTGGCCTTGGGCGTCACCACCTACCAGGAGACTTCGGGCGGTTCCGGCAGCCGCACGCGCCCGTCCGGGCAGCTGTATCTTTAAAGCCATCTGCGTCGGGTCAAAGTCCGTTATGCGCTGTGTTTTCGCGGCTTAGTTTGCGTTGATGCGAAAGGCTAAATCACGCGCTGCTGCTGCCGTGCTCGCCCCCCCCCCCCCCCCCCCCCCTTACCGGCCAGAGTTACACTAAAACCAGGCAACATCATGCTGTAAAAGCTCGCCCAATCCGCCACTCTTCTTTCCGGCAACTCAGTTTTGTTGAAGGAGTGCTTCCTTGCGCCGAATAGGTGTGGGTTTTTTCTTTTTTCCCGGTTTTTCTACGCTCAATCTGAAGGATGTGTACATTTTTCACTTACGTGCACATTGAAGGAGAAATATTCCGTCCTGTTTCGGAATACATCCTCTTTGCCTTCACCTGGGCTTATGATGCACCTGTGGGTGTAATCAAAGCAACCAGTCAGCGTGCATGGGAAACTTCGCCTTGGTATGAAAGTGGTGCACAACTTAAATGCATTTTCTCCGTGCCGGGGAACTTGACAAGCGCACGCAACCAAGTTCCAGTAAGCATAGTTGACACCTGCCTGACAACACAGGAAAGAGTTGGCTGTGACACAAGAACCAGGTCTCCTAGGTCAAAGAACCTCTTCCCGTAAAGACGATCAGTTGCAACAGCGGCGCCACAAGGCAACCACGTCCGTCCGTATTTTGGTGCAGCGGCAACATCGACAGTAGCTCGAGCACATCAGCCTTTGACAAACCGTACCTTGCTAAGAAGTCTTGATTATTGTGTACCTCCACGGGATTCTGGTAATCCCTAAGGTCCCGCTGAAATGGCTGCGCAAAAGTTTACGCTTCGTTGTCAATGACTCATTCCGCATGGTTGACAAAATTGTTGCGTGAGCGTTGCTTGCTTGAGCCGCGCACCATCAAAACAGTGGACGCTTAAGCTTCGCCTTTAAGAGTGGAACGCGATAGCATTCAAAGATCCCTGGCAACTTATCAGTCTTTTTTCTCCTACATTAAAATTACAATATGACGCTATCATGTCTGTAGGCTAACGTTAGGTCATACTTTACAATTTTTCTGACGTATTTTACTTTGAGAAATTCAATTTTTGTTCATAATTCCTTGCGCCCCGCGAAGCGCCTGTGTGGTAGGGGTGGTTCGGGATGAATTTGTCCGCCACGGATATGCCACGGCCGCCGATGCTTACGCCGAAGCCGGCCCCGACGCCAGATTTTCTGCGACACGGGGCCCTTAACGCTGTCGCGTTAAAATCATTTAACTCGCTGGAGCTGTCGTCGTAACACGCCGCCTAGTTGGATTAGATAAAGCGCCGTTCAAGGTGCCTCGGATGCTACCTTAATCAGGCTCTCTTTTTGTGAACTTAAATAGGGTTGACGTTAAGGTCTGTTCTTGAAATGCAATTAGGAGCCAAAATAAAAAACACACACAACGATAATGCTGAGGTTAGTTTGCGAATACGGGGTTAATTCCTCCCCTGTCACGAGCCCTCGCGCTTCCGCCCGCTACGCTCAAT